>NC_069729.1:20018514-20128514 GCF_027358585.1 Pangasianodon hypophthalmus
TAGCTTTAAATGAATTGAATAATAAGTTTAAAAATTTAAATATAATGATTAGTTACCCTATTTCTGGACATTTTTACTCATTTTTAAAGTATTTATCTTTAGAAGGAAGCAAAATTATCTGCCAGTAGACCAAATCAATTAGTAAAAATGTCCAGAAATATCTGTAATATCTGATATATTATAATCTTATAATACCAGTGATTAGATAAATTTGCATTTATTAAAGATATTTTCACTTTCTACATAAAGATGAAATAAAAATGTCAGTTAGGCTGGATGTCACAGGAAAATGTACAGACGAGTGACAAATAAAAAGAAAAACCAACATAAACCTTCAGAACAGCTTCAGGCTCTGGATCTGTACATGAGTGATGAACACTGTTCTTCCAAACACTGGTGTTTTGATGATGATGGTGGAGAGCGACGTTAACCCTACGCTTAGATTAGCAAGTGACAAGTTGCTCATGTCGCTTGTAGTTTGTTCCTTTTGAGGAACCAGAGGCACCGACGATCTCTGCTTTATTTTTCTTCATAATGTCTCTGTACACATTTAACGAGAGGTTGTAAATGACAGGATAAGATGAAATCACGGTCATAAGTCTTTTTGAGTGTCAAACAGTAAATGGGAACCAGCTGCAGGTAGGAACTAAATTTGTGATTAAGGAACCAGAGGATTGGTCTGAGGAATCATTTGAGTCAGTAGGTTGGATTTGTTGCTTTACCATGTCATACCTAATTTGTATAGAAGTGAGAAAATCATGATTCAAATGTCGCTTGTTGTGCTGTCGCTTTGTTGCTTGCCATTGTACCTGAAATCGTGGCTCCATGTCATGCACGAACGTAGAAAATGAACGATCAGCTGTTGCATGGTCGCTTGCTAATGTGAACGTAGGTTAACACATCACTCCCAGATCTCTGACAGGTGTTCAGTTCAGCTGTGATATATTGAGTGTGAAGGCCATAGCATACAATTTATATCATTTTCATTCCCATCAAACCATTCATTGATCCCTTGTGTCCTGGGGATGGGGATGGAGTCATCATAGAAGAGACCACACCCACTAGGATAGAAATGATTCATCATAGGATAAAGGTGATGATGATTATTATTATTATTATTGTTATTATAGTATTGATTTACAGTGATGCTCTCCATAAGGGGACAAGTGGAGCCAAACCATGCCAGAAAAAATAAATAATTGATGTTTTTTTAATTCGTCACTCGTCTGTATTTACACTTCTGTATTGGAAATGGTTCTAACTGCGGTCAGGGGAACGGATGGTATTTTATAAAGTGTGTATGTTACAGCCTTAAGTGTTTGTCATATGTAGTATAATTTTACCCTATTAGGTGATCACTCACCGTAAATATGTAAATTTATCCATCTCCACGTACATCAACATCCCTCCATAGGTTAGAAGATGGCGTAAACACTTCAAACACACAAAGAGTCGAGTGTGTACATTTTCAGAGAGAATCATGTATACGAAATTCAAGGGAAACATTCTGTGCCAAGAACTGCTAGTAGCATTTTAAATGCCACGGCTTTGGAAAGTAGGTTAAAAAAATATGTTTTGTACTTTGTGGACCTTTAAGAATGGCATTATATATATATATATATATATATATATATATATATATATATATATATATGCTATTATCTGTAAGATTAGAGAGTTCTTGAATACTCATGCCAAGTGTGTACTGATAAATGGATTTTTGTGGATTTTCAATGTCTTATGCATTATTTTAAGACTTCTTGTTAATAAGCTAAACAATAAAGTAACACGTGCATGTTGAATCGTATCGCATGTTAAACCATGCGCACCTCCTAAGTGCATTAAAAGCCATTTTGAACTACAGAATTTACAACATCTGGTTCAACCTACGTCATGCATTCGCAGATCAATCATCACTAATTTCAGATGCTGCTATGTGAATACTTTTTGTAAATTTTCCTCCTTCTGTGAAAAAAAGAAAAGATCTTTCAACTTGTAGACTTTAATGTAATCACTGAAGTAATTCCAAGAGGTCACTTATGTGTATTTATGAAGTTAAAGCTGAATGTGTGTCATTATAATCATCTGCTGTTATGATAATTATTTTAAAAAAGTGGGAAAATATTGTTAAATATTAAAAAAAAAAAAAGATATTACAATCTTGAAATTTTAGGATAAAGATATGTATATGCCTAAATAAACACTGAAAGTTACAAATCTCATTTGGTTTGGATTCTTTTGTTCTGAAAACACCTTTTACAAACACTGTTCTGAAAAATATGTTCTGATAACAACAACAACAACAACAAAACACACACCACACAGACACATTGCAAGAACTTTAATATATTTCTTTGTCACTCAGATTAAATCTAGTGCATATTAATTTAATACAAATTAAATTCATTTGGTATGAAATATGAATAAATAGTTAATTTAACAAGAAGAAAAATCACAGTAGCATGAAAATGAAATGAAAAAGATTTTTTTTAAAAAACCTCAACATTTCAATGGACTTTAATCTAATCTGAATGAGCAGAAGAATTTGTTTAAAGGAATTAAAACATTTTTAATCACTCCACTAGTATAGACAAGTCACTCCCATGTAGTTTGCATAACAATTCTAAAATAAAAAGTAAATAAATCCATTTGTTTGTGCTGATTTGTGCCCAAAAAGAAAAAAAAAAACTTGGCACAATAATAATTGGTTTGGTTTTTGAAATATTATAATTTTATAACATGTCAGTGTAGATCATTGATGTCAGAGTGAATTTACATGCAAAATAATAATAATAATAATAATAATAATAATGATAATAATGATAATAATAATAATAATAATAATAATAATAATAATAATAATAAATGTAGCTTTGGTTTTGAGGTGAATGGAATTTGATGCAGTATGAGGTTAATCTAAGCCTTATACTTATTATTATCTACTTATTTTAGAAAGCAAATAAGCCGAATAAAGCTCAAGACACAGGTCTTATTTTATATCTTTTCTTTTTTTAATCTAAATATTTAAATTGCCAGATCTATGGTTGTCCAGTGGAACTGGGGTTATTTATTTATTTATTTATTTATTATATTTTGCAGGTTGGGGGTTAGACGTTTTTCATACATTACATTATATAATTGTTTTTATTTTTTTTAATGCAATGAGTATTAATGCAATTTGTTAAGGTTAGTGATGAATTTGGAGATGAATACAGCGGTTGGAATTTCTGTACTATGATCTGTCTCTAGAAGAAGAACATGGTGTTGAAGCTTTTGAGTTCAGAGCACAGCAATTCTTCATCTTGTACAGACGTCATCGTTGCACTAAAAAAAAAAGACATACGATGAGAAATGAGAAAAATCCTTAAATATCATTGCTCCAAGATCTAAAGAAATTTTATGTTGGGAAATTTGCGGTTTAATAAAAAACACAAACCTCTTTCCACCATCCAGCATTTTTCCTTTCAGAGATTTTGTCGAATAAAGGTGGTGTATTAGTACGCTGCTGATAGGAGTGGTGAGCAGAACAATGTCGAGCCTGCTGATTTATTATCACTTCTATTCATCAGCTATTTGAGGAGAAGCTCAGGAGAGATGATGTTTCTAAGATGGTATCGCACTGTGCTCTTTTATGAGTAAATACGGCCAAAGCCATGTCCTGTTATTCACAGGCTGCTTAAACAATGATCACTCAAACATTACAAATGTTTATTTAAATGCATTGTGAATGAAGCGGCTAAAATAGAAATGCTCCCTTCCATACATAGTCATACACGTGACCCAGATGTACACGCTGATAGTAACAGATCTGACACAAGACTGAAGTGATAAATGTGTGCTGTGATGTGATGTGATATAACACTTCCAGCTCGTCTAGACTGCGTCTGCGGGGCCGTTTCCTTCCTGCAGGACGGCGTGGAAAATGTTTCTGACTTCAGAGACGCGACAGCTGATCAGGTTTGTGATAAAACTTTCTGAGTGACGGAGTGTTTACAGAGGATGGAGTGCTGCGTTTGTCGGTGGACAGGGTTCTCACACTCACTCACACGCGCACACACACGCGCACACACACACACACACACACACACACACACACACACACACACACACACACACACACACGGCTTTATGGATGATTCCACAGTTGAGCTGCCGTCTGTGTCCCACTGATATTACATTCACATGCATACGTGTAATGTAAAGGATAAAGACATTCAGATAAATAAATAAATTATTAATTACATTAAAATATTAACAATATTCACCATTTTAGATGAACAGTATTTAAACCTTTTTGGCCTGTGGTAAAGTGACCTTTGGCTTGAGAATATAAACTAAACTTTATTTTTTTCCTGTATTTTTTCAAGTGCTTCAGTTAAAAAAAAAAATCATTTTAAAGCGTATTAGTCTTTAATGAAAAAAATATAGATGGAATTTGATATCAGTTGATACTCAAGATTTCATCTTGAGCATCAGTGTCGATATCAGAAAAGAAAAATGTGGTATCATGCCATCTCTAATTATTATTATTATTATATAATTTACACGTATTGCATGTATCGATAAATAACATAATTATAACTGGATGTTATTTTTTAATTTTTAAACCTTTTTTTCCCCCCATTTTTTTCTTATTTACCAAATCGGGTATTGGAAGAAGGCCTAAGTAAATTCAAACAAATATGAAAAACGATTATGTAATTATAATATATAAATATTAAGCTGGGACTTTAAGGGGTTAAACAACTAGATTTCATCTGAGCACGTCCGTATTGGCCTGTCACCCTGACTCGTAGAAAAATAAACCAGAACTTTCCTCTGATTGTTAGAAGTGATGTCACAAGTCTAAGAAAAGACTAAATCTTCATTCAGAGAAGGCATATTTACACAAAACTCTGTTCTCAGAAATACTACAAGATCCTAAAATATCATGTACACACAAATTTTATACTAAAAAAAGGTTGAGAACTGAATTAGAGGTAAAAGGAGCAATAAATAAATATTTTAAATTAAATGAAAAATTAAATTTTTTTACTCTATCTTAATAAACGGCAGCTATAAGAAGCCTCTTCCTTAAAAGACTGTGAACTGCTCACATCACACGCGGTATGAAATGATTAACGGCACATACATGACAAAAGACTCGGCGTTAACTGACGCACAGAGACAGAAATAGCTGGCCAGGAATTAAGGTGGGGTTTTAAGAACACCAGAGGTCAAAAAGGTGAAGAAAACATGGTGAAATGATACCAGTAACTTCAAACAAGGTGGCTCTTTGTCTCTGTCAAATGATAGCGAGGATAAGCTCAGAGTTACTGTTACAACCCTGAAGTTGATTATTTTCCTATTACAGCAGGTTCCGAAGTGTTTTATTCCTCATATATGCCACAGCGATTTGCCAGCGACAGTTTTTTATTTATTAAACATTAACACGTTATACTTTTTATCCATTTATAGTTAGATTTAATGTTGTGGAACGTCCACAAGTTAGTTCCTGTTCTCACTTGCGTTACAGCAGCTATAATCAGTCGTTTCCTCATTAGCCTCTCTTTTTTCTCTCTCGATGTTAATAAGACAAAAAAAAAAAAAGACAGCTTGTCATGTTAGTGAGAAACCGTAAAGCGTAAATGCCTCGGAAAAATTTAAGTTACAGCTTTACCTGACACTGGAGACTCCTCCCATAAATGTTAAATTAATATCTCCGTAAAAAAAATAAAAATCAATGAAAATCGTAAAGCAGATACATATAACCTAAATCTCTACCTTTTTTCCACAATATTTTTAATATAAAAAAAATGAAAATATATGTGAAAATTGGAACATGGTTTCATTGTGAGGTGGATGCACTGCAAAATAAGTATTGGAAGAAATGACTGAAGATGAATAAACGAATGAAGGATAGATACAGCTAAATGTTGTATATGTAAGTAAATACTGTATATACAGCATATGTTTATTAATTTAACAACCACTAAAGAGAAGACACTTGTTAGTGCTTTTTATATGATGATGATACTGTTTTTCTGGAGCATTATTAGGTGTTGTTTAGGTTCAGCGCACTGCTGCCCCCTACACAGTGCTCTATATCAAACAGAATAGAGAACAAGGAGTGATATCAGATGCCGTGAATATCCTGCGGTAGTTTTGAGACAGATAGCTTATTAAAAGTCTTCCAGAAGATTCCTGAGAGTAAACGGACGCATTTCACACTGAGCCCTAATTGTGTTCTCCTCACTCAGATCCACCCGAGCATCACTACATGTGCTGATGGACCAAGAAATGGCTTTTACGAGTGAGAGAGAATCTACAGACAAGCAATTCATCAAGTTTAAATGAAGATAGCTCGGTTCTTTTAGTTCAGGAAACAGTGTCTAGCCATGGCTTTATGAGAATAAATCCTGTTAGCAAAACTTTCTTTAAAAGATGTTCTTTATAAAAAAAAAATCTGAAAAACTTCTATTATTAAATTTCCATATTAAATTTATGGGATTATATGTTTGATAGTAGACAAACACATTAGACATAAAGTAAAGTGTGAAAGAAAGTGTGTTTGTTTTGTCTAGGTTGCTGTTTTAACACATTAATACATGTTAAGTTTCCTTAAAATAAATGAGCTTTTAAAGAAAATTACTGTGTTCTTTATTTTATTTTGTCCTTTGGGCAGTGGAGAGTGTTTATGACAAGGTAAATGTGTTAGAGATTTGGTGTCGCTTGGTTTGTTGCTTTGATACGCTCGCTAATGTTCCTAGCCTTTCTTCATCTTGCGAGTTTTAAATCTGATCACGCGTTCCCGTGACTTTTTTTGTTCACACCTCTACCTCAACTAACCCTTATGTTTTGGACAAAGTGGCCCATTTGCTTGGCTCAGTTTCTCTAACAAATATAAAAACTCATGTTTAAGAGTCATATTTATATTAGCAAGATGATGTTATGGACTATTTTCTACTTGGATTAGTAAAATGAAATTTAAAAAATCTGTATATGTGAACCAAAAAGATAATGTTATCATCTGTATCTATGGTCCCTCATATCTCATATTTCTACTCCCATCTGCCAGTAGGAAATTAAGACATATAAGATATCGTTACTTAATTGGGTCTGTCTTTAATCAGTCCCTTGTCTCCTCTCATGATGAATAGTAGATATGGAAATGCCGCATACTGGTAATCTCCTTCCTGTATTACCTTCAGATTATTATTAAATCTAACAGAATCAGATAAGATCAGGTTTCTTTAGAAAATGCTTTTCCAATTTCTTTAAGAACACTGAGATGAACGGAGGGAAAATTCCCCAAGTTAGGTTAAATTACAAAGTAAATCACCTTATGGATGTGAACTCTGCATAACGTTACTGACGGTGTGTGTCTCACCTGAGGTCTCGCTCCAGCCTGCACACTGGCACTGATGCCCAGGGCTTTGGTGATGTCTTCAAGTGGCACGAGATCCCCTGGTGTTTCTTGAATAAAGTGCAGCAGGACCTTCTCACCACCTTCACACAGTGACACCAACATAAATGTTCAATATCAATGTCCAATATTAATATCCGGTATCAATCTCCAGTATCAGTGTCCTATGTCATATGTTACCAGCATCTGGTAACATGGTGTGCTAATAACAACCTCGACCTTAACACCCAGAAAACCAAAGAACTGATTGTGGACTACCGGAAGTCCTTGAGGATCCACAAACACACCCCTATCCTTGTTAATGGGACTGAGGTACAGCGGGTCTCTAGCTTCAAGTTTCTGGGTGTCCACATCTCTGCTGACCTTTCCTGGAACCTCAACACCTCCCCTCTTCTCAAAAACATGCAACAACACCTGTACTTTTTGAGGAGAGTGAAGAAAGCTCACCTTGCTCCTCAGATCATGGTGAATATCTACCGCTGTACCATTGAGAGCATCCTTACAAACTGCATCACAGTATGGTACAATGACTGCACAGTGTGTGACCAGAAGGCACTACAACAGGTTGTGAAAACTGCCCAACACATCAATGGAACATTTCAGACATTTATCAAAATCGTTGCTTGCGGAGAACGCAATGTCCAGCATCAAAGCCTTCTAACAGACTAAAACAAACATGAATAAAGCTACACTGCCCTCTAGTGACAGCTCGAGCAAATACAAACCTGGAACTTCATCTTACATTTTATCTTAGAACAACACTTGTAAGCTAACTACACACTTATAACAAGGGGTTTTTGGGTGGTTTAACAATTCTAGCTTTCCAAAAGAGTTCTCCTTGGAACCTTTGGAGAAAGGGAAACCAACTGTCACAGGGTTCTACATATTTCCTGTGAGGGGTCCGAATGATGGACAAAATCAAAAAAACTTTAAGAGTGCTAGATTTAACTTGTAATATCTAAAGTAATGATTCATCAAACTACACTGAAAAGTGAAATTTTTAGCACATCTTGTGGGTTCTTTGTAGATCTTTACAAGAGAGGTTTCCTCTTCAGTGAGGATTTCAAGTATAATTCCTTTTGGGAATCTAAGAACCCTTAACTATCAAAAGAACACTATTCACTGCCAGTTAAAAGTCTTTGAACACCATATAGACTAGTTTCATTTTTTTCGGTTTAGTAATTTTATAATAAGTGATTATGTGAATAAGTGGACTTAATTTAACATTTTTATGATTCTTCTTTTTTTGTACCTTTGGCTACAATCAGCATGCCGCCGCTCTGCAGAAGGTCTCCACTGAAGTTGCCCTGAATTCCTTCATTGCTTGCCTGTATGAAACAAAAACCGTGAGACATTTTAACAACACATATATTTTTGTAATTCATAGCTGCTTGCAATATGATGATCTTCAAAAACAGCAAAGACATTATTATTATTATTATTGATATCACCTTTGAAGCAATTTCTCGTACTTTCTTTCCCATAGCAGCAGGCAGTACACTGATTGCATTATATCTGTGAAGGGTTATAAAAGCTCTATCACATGTATACAGTCATTCAGCAACATTATAAATATGTATATAATAAGCCAGTTGATATATATAGTTAGTATTAATGTGTTCTTGTTTGCGTTATGCCTTTACACTTAGTTTCATTAAATGTCTTGTTGGAGGTTACAGTTATAATGGCTCTATGACATGTACACATTCATTCAGTTAGTGTTATAACACTACAGCTCTGTGAGGTGTTTTACTTTGAGCTACGTTACCTTTTTAGTAGCTCCATAGATTGAAGACATCTCTCTATTTTTGTATAGTGAATTCCAGATAAATGTACGTTTCACATATTACAGTTTCCATACCTTTTAAATCCTAAGTCCTTGTAGCACTGCTTCTTTTCATCGATGTATATTTCTGACAAAAAAAAAAAAAAAAAATCAGTAAGACACACAATGACTCACATTAGTGTATCTCAAGCATGATGTTGCTCTACATAAAGCAGGAAGGTTGTAAAAACTTTATTACTTCTGTGATAAAGCTAAACCTAGCTTATGTAACTATGACAACAGTGCAATAAAACATCAGGGACAAAAAGTCAATCAAACCTGAGGTTACAAAACGATTCCTGGAATTCAGCAAATTCAAGCTCACGCGATATTTTCACGTGCTGCATGGCCTGAACTCACCTCCTTTAAAGAATCCGCCGTCCTTAAACTCTTTGAGTCCTGTCTCTTCAGGGCCGATTCCAATGAGGGCCACTCCGTTCTCTCTCAGGTCCTTGTCCAGCTTGCTGACCTCGACTGCGGTCCAGCGACAGATCTGACAGCCGAAGCGGCGCAGGAAAAATATCACCACAGTCTGATCTCTCCATAGAGAGCCGAGCTCCACATGCTAAGAGGAGAACATGAGCTCAACTGGGTGTGCAATTAAATGTGTGATGATTCATTCTTAATAATCAATTAAGCTTTCCCAAAGGAAAATATTTACTTTATGTATTGGCGGATGAGACTTGTTCGGCGTCTGCAGCCGACCAGGTAGTTTAAAATGCAGCACTGCTTTCACTATTTTGCCAAGTTTTGAAAATTTCGTAATTTTTTTTTCATTTAACAGTTTTTCAATCAAATGGTTTTTAAAGGCATAAGTAGTTTTGCTCCAGAAATATTCCGATAATTAATCACAAAATGCAGCTTTAACTGAACCGCTAGAGGAGCAGCACTAGATTTCATGTACGTGGAAGAACCTTTGGTCAGTCATCATTTACAATTAAAGACATACAGCTATGGAAAACTCGACCATCTGAAATAAAAATGTAAACGGAACTCAAAATATTAATGCAAGAGTGAAATATTGGCTTAAGAAAAAATTATTTGTGAACAATGACACATGCTAGAGATATAAGGACAAATGAATGCATACTTAAATATTTATATAAAATATACACTTATATGCAGTTTTACCTTGATACAGTTTTACATATGAATAAACAAAAGAATTATTTTTGTTTGTCTTATTGTGGATGATGCTTTATCTATGATCAAGTCCTGTCATAAAAGCATAATGAGGAACAGGGACTGAAAATTAGCTACAACTACACTGCTGATGTACATTAAATTTGTTGCATTGCATATAAAAATAAAAAATGCAATTAATTATTTAATTAATACAATTTCATTATATTAAAAATAAAATAATATAAAAGAAATGAGGACAAAACCTTCATGAAATAGTGTCTAATAACTGAATGGAAGGGACATAGTGTACACATTGGTGTAATTTACTCTGGTGAAATCAAACACTATTGAAACACCTTTTATTTTATATTAATTCCAATTTACCTCATCTTGGTTGTTTAAACTGCCAACATTTACCTAAATAACCACACTAATTTACCTAAGTGTGTTTTCACATATACAGTATATGGCCAAAAGTGTGTGAACACCTCGGCATCACACCCATACGTGCTTGTTGAACATCTCGTTCCAGATTTATTCCCCTTTGCTGTTATAATGAGCTCCACTCTTCTGGGAAGCTTTCCACTAGATGTTGGAGCGTGGCTGTGGGGATTTGTGTTCATTCAGCTACAAGAGCATTAGTGAGATCAGGCGCTGATGTTGGTGAGGAGGTCTGGGGTTCAGTCGGTGTTCCAGTTCATCCCAAAGGTGTTCAGTGGGGTTAAGGTCAGGGCTCTGTGCAGGACACTCGAGTTCTTCCACTCCAACCTTCACACACCATGTCTTCATGGAGCTCGCTTTGTGCACAGGGGCATTGTCATGCTGGAACAGGTTTGAGCCTCTTAGTTCCAGTGAAGGGAAATTGTAATGCTAAAGCATACAGAGACGTTCTATACAATTGTGTGCTTCCAACTATTCCAACAGCTGGAACCTCCATATGGGTGTGATGGTCAAGGGTGCACATACTTTTGGCTATATTCAGTCCCGTTAAAGTTGACGTGAAAGTGAACTAGCTTCAAACAAGCTGGACACAAAACAAGGACTCAGTTCTCTTTCTGGATAATTTCGCATTGCCACGTCTCCTTTACCAGTGTGTAGCTGCGTAACACTGAATTGTGGATAGTGTAAAAATGTCAAACTTGTTGCTTTACATGATGCTTTATATGATCATTTGGATGTGGATGGGAAACTAGAGAGAGCAGAGGGAACAGAAGTGAAGTGAAATATGGGAAGCATATGAGGGAAAAGAAGTAACCAAGCTTTCTGATGCAGAAGCTTCCAAACCAACATGCTTCATGCCAGAGAGCTGCTGAGTGTTTACTCATGGGAGTGGATTGTGTAAAAATACATTCAGTACAATAGTAACATACTGATAAATTATTATTATTATTACTAATGCCTAACTCCTTAATCTCAATAGCATAACTGCTCAAGAAATGATGTGTCACGTTGTTGTGGGATCACGTGACCCCCATGGAAAGCCATCTGAGAGTTTTTTCTACATAATTTCTGAGAGATGACAGAAAACTTGAGATGACAGAAAACATGTCTGCATCCAGCAAACCTCAGGTTCTTTATCCATACAGCAAAAAAAATGACACAAAACTGTGAACCACAAACAAACAGCACTCAGGACAAGTCTGCAGTATGGCACGTGTGAAAGACTCCAAAATATCTCCCTGATTAAGCGGATAAAAGTGAGTGAAGTCAGGACTCTTACCTCCCCGGACACGGTGCTCTTCACAGAGTTACTCTGGAGCTTCTCCACATTTACAGCCGACATTCTTCTCCTCAGATTTTCACTCTAACAGTTACGTTATTTGTTACAAGTCAGACTGTTGATACAGAGTCGCTCACACCCACCTCTATGTTGGATAACCTACAGAAAGAACCAATCATAAGAGGACACGTCATCACGCGAGGCGGGGCTTATTACATAAAATCTAGGTTTGAAAGAGGTGGCTGTATACGGAAGTCAAGAAAGGCCATGTGTTGGGTTTTCTTTTCTTGTGATTCTCGAGAAAACAACTTTTGTCATCTTGAAATCACAAGAAAAAAAATTAATACATGGCCTTTCTGGGCTTTAGTAGCTGTATACTTCAGTGATGTGAATATTATTAACACACACACACACACACACACAAGACAATGCAGGTCCCTGGTTGCCATACTCATTTTGTTACTCATTGTAGTGTTGGTAATAATGATCATTTTACAGTACACAGTATATTACTGAGGCTTACTATTAACACAAAAAGTCTTAGGCACCCTAATTTTCTAAACACATGTTTAAATTTCCAAACATTAATTTAGTGTTACAGAAAATGCTGTTATTCCAGTAAAAAAAGCAACATATGACATAATACACCAGTTTTCATTAAAAAAAAAAAAAAAACATAATGAAGTCTACCGGGTTTTACCTGCAAAAACAGAAGTAAGTGCGACACTCGAAGTGTCCAGAAGAAATAAGATGCTTTATCCTTGAAGGCATCTTTGCTTTACAGAATTTCTTTTCACATGCCTAAGACTCAGACCAGGAGTAGACATTCAGAGCTATTAACAGTTTAAACATTCAATCTAACAGGAGACACACCTGGGCAACAAGAAACACCTGTCAGTCACATGTTCCAATATTTTTGATCACTTGAAACAAATGGGTGGGTTCAACCAAAAGGTGCCATGTTCTGAGTTGTTTAACACATCTAGATGTAAATATCAGGAAATGAAAGCTGAAATTCTCATCTATTGTCGTATATATCTTTTGATCTGAAACACAAATGTCTTCAATCAGCGTACAGCAAAAACTAAAGAATCGGCCCTGCTGTTCCAATACTTTTGGAGGGGACTGTATGTGTGTGTACTTTTACATGTGTTTTAAATAATCACAAATTAATGAGTTTTTACAGTTTTAATAATACATGAGCAGCAGGGTCACGCAGAGTTTATATTGGAAATGATTTTTTCTGCAGTATAGCAATGCGCACTTCCTGTTTGTGTTAATGAAGTCATAAGATTTTAATCTTACAATGTCATGGCTACTCATTTGACATTTAATAAGGTTTAGTAATAGCAGTGAGCGCACACATAACATGCTGCAGAAACAACTGCAAGTTTATACTGAAGCTGGGAACTTAAATAAAAAAATTAATTTACTGTCAAGCACTATAACAGTTTAAGGAAGGTACATCTGAAATAAATGTATGGATGAACAAATAGGGTGAAGAGATAGATAGATAGATAGATAGATAGATAGATAGATAGATAGATAGATAGATAGATAGATAGATAGATAGATAGATAGATAGATAGATAGATAGATAGATAGATAGATAGATAGATAGATAGATCAGAGTCAGGTCCATAAATATTTGGACAGTGACATAATTTCCATAATTTTGCCTCTGTACACCACCACAATGGATTTGAAATGAAGCAATCAAGATGTGACTGAAGTGTAGACTTTTCGCTTTAATTCAAGGGGTTTAACAAAAAATATTGCATTAACCATTTAGGAATTACATTTTTTTTTTTTTTAAGAGTCCCTCCATTTTCACAAGCTCAAAAGTAATTGGACAATTGACTAATAAGCAGTTTCATGGCCAGGTCTCTCTTTGTTTCATGACAAATTATGGAGATAAAAGGTCTGGAGTTGATTCCAAGCGTTGAATTTTTATTTGGTAGCTGTTCATGGGAACTCACAATATGTGGTCCAAAGAGATGTTGATGCAAGTGAAGGAGGCCATCATTAGCCTGAAAAAAACAAAACAAAACAGACCTATCAGAGAGATAGGAGAAACTTTAGGAGTGGCCAAATCTACAATTTTCTACATTCTTAAAAAGAAAGAATGCACTGGTGAACTCAGCTACATCAAAAGGCCTGGAAGACCACGGAAGACAACTAAAGTGGATGATCGCAGAATTCTTTCCTTGGTGAAGAAAATCCCCTTCACAAAATCTAGCCAGGTCAAGAACATTCTGGAGGAGGTTCAAGGTTCTTTATTTGTCACATATATATTACAAACATACATGTGATGTAATGTAGTGAAATGTTTTTCCCTAGTTCCATGTCCCACAGTGCAACAACAAACCAGATATACACATACATAATAAAAACAGAATATAATAAAATCTAGTAAACTATATGATTAAGAAAAAATTAGCAGCCTAGAGAGTAATGTAATGTATAGAATATGAATATACATAAATAGAATATGTTAAAAAAACAGCAAATACAAAGAGCTGCACAATGTATAGAGTTACTATAGTGTGCAAAAAAATTGTTTTTCCATAGTGCAAACTGTTTGTGTTTGTGTGTGTCTGTGTGTGAGGTAGAACTATGCAGACTTCTGAAGTGTCCTCATTCAGTAGCCTGATTGCCTGAGGGTAGAAACTCCTCCTGAGTCTCTCTGTGTTGGTCCTCAGGATCCAGTAGCGCTTCCCTGATAGGAGCGCTGAGATGATACTGTTTCCAGGGTGGTGAAAGTCTTTTACAATCCTCCTGGCCCTGGTCTTGCATCGCTGGTTGTAGATGTTTGTGATGCAGGGGAGAGAATCCTGATGGCCTTCTCTGCTGCCCTCAACAGTCTGGACAGCACCCTCCGGTCCTTGGCTGTGGTGCCTCCAAACCAGGTGGTGATGCTCCTGGTGAGAAGACTCTCCACAGCCCCAGTGTAGAAAGCCTTCAGCACCCTGTGAGAGACCTTGAACCTGGCCAGGTATCAACTGGATGAATGGATAGATGGACAGACAGATAGATAGATAGATAGATAGATGGCGCAGTTCTCTTGCCTTTACAGTAATACACCCTGGTGCTGATGCTGCAGCTTTGGGTGGGCGGGGCCTAAATGTGACGCCACGACCTAGACGGGGATAGCCGGGAAACAGAGGTGGAGAGATGAGGGGAGGATCAGAGACAGAGGAGAGAGAGAGAGAGAGAGAGAGAGAGGAGCAATGCCTGCACCAAAGATAACACAAAGGAAAAAGACCCAGAGGGAATAAACTGATAAAAACGCGCTCAGTCCGGTTGAGGAGATGAACAGAAACCCTGACAAGGTAACGCTTTTTAATGCTTCATCTTTCCTTATCCTGGTAGTGAAGACTGGAGTTTATCCTATTGTTTATCCCTCACCTTCAGACAGAAGTCTCCCTCATTAAAGAGGGTTATTCTGATCAGATATTTTCGCTTTAAAGATATTTTCAAGGACATTAATGCAAAACACTACAGTTTTCGATGAGATGCGATGACCTGGATGCTCTTATATGTGCAAATACAATATAAAAATAATAATAAATATAAATATAAATATATATCACTGAAATTTTGAGTCTGAAGCCAGTGAAAATGAAAGAAAACGCCCTGTGAGTGAGAGGTTAATGTTTCTGTGGAGGAGAGAGTAAGCACGTGCAGTGCGCGCACCCCGCTCAGGCTGCGCATTGGCTGCAGTGATGCGCGCTCCCGATTCCAAGGATCTCCTCATCAGATCTTTTTTTTTTTTTTTTTTTTTTTAATAGAAATGGCTGCCTTCTCTGCGCCTCAGCTTTTTTCCCCCCACGTGTTTATTTTTGTTGCTGTGGCTTCCTCATTTTGGTGAAGTCGTTATGCACATCTGCACATTTTACTGGCTGTTCAGCTCAATGTCACCGTCAGTGCACTCATGCGGTGGAAAAGTGCACAGTAGGCATGTCCCAATAATCGGTTATTTGATATATAACGATCTGGAGCGCTGCAGGAATCTTGTTGAGTATTTCAAAACAGCTTTACTACACATTTATCCTATACACATCCTTTATACCATACACAAAACCGTGAAAAGGAAAAGGTCCAGGTTTTGCACTTAATGGTTTTCTGTCTGTTTTATCAAAAATATATCTGTCTAAAACATCTATAACAATGCTATTCATTGTGTAACGTTAACATATTAGTTAACAGCCAGTTTAGCTAGAAACAGTTAGCCATTAAATTGTGACCTGACAGGCCATGTATGTTTGCTATAATAATAATAATAATAATAATAATAATAATAATAATAATACTGATAATAATAATAGTGTCTAACATCAGCTTTAGATCTGTTGGTTTGGTTTATCATCCCATTAAAGTATTATTTTGATTAAAAGATTTAAACATGCGGATAAATATATAAGGAACAAAACATAGTGTCATGCTGTTAGAGGAAAATAATCAAAGATGGGGTGGTGTGATGAAGCGGAGTTACTGTTACCACCCTGATGTTGATTATTTTCCTATAAGAGCATGTCCCCATGAGTTTTATTCCTCCTATACAACAACAATTCACAAGCAATTACCTTTTAATATTAATTAAAGAATGGCATGTACTTTTGTCTCTTTATAGTTACATTTAATGTTGTGGAATGTGTGATAAAAAGTCAAGATATTTCACGACTGAACAAAATATTTGTAAGTGCCATTTTTTGATAGTGTGTGCAGAACTCCAGAGCGTGATGTCCTCTCCCGGAATGGGCACGCCCAGCGACCCCCTCTTAGCCAGCCCAGGGCGAGAGGGCTTCGGGACGGCCCAGGGTGACACATGGAGGCCGACCCTTCCCAAAACCTGCAGCTTCCCGACGTCCACCACACGGCACCTCAGCCACCGGGCCAATAGCTTCCAGAGGCATCCAAAACGGCGAAAGCTCATCCGCCCGTCTCCGCCCCCTCCGCCCAACACGCCATGCCCGTTGGAGCAGCTGGACTTCAGTGATCTGCCTCCACGCCGCACTTTTCCTGACCTCCTCTTCAACGGCTGCATCCTGTTCGGCATCGAGTTCAGCTACGCCATGGAGACAGCCTACGTTACCCCCTTGCTTCTTCAGATGAATCTGCCTGATCAGTTCTACAGCCTCGTGTGGTTCATCAGCCCCATATTAGGTACCTCAGGACCATATGGCTACTCTTTTTTTTTTTTTTTTTTTTAAAAACATAATTAAAATTAATAATAATAAATGAAATAAGAATTAAAATAAGTAACTAAAATGTGATCTGATAAAAAAAAGGGATTCTTTTATGCTCAATTCTCAAATCAACTGAGAAAATCAATATTTTTTAAATTCAAAAACTCATCACTCAATGGGCTTCTTGTGCCTTTTTTTTTTTTTTTTAAATAAATTTTTTAAATAAATGTTATAAATGTTTTACAAGATTAAAATATTACACATCAGTCATCATAACATCCCACCCTCTCTTTTTTGTCAACCTCAGGGTTCCTGCTTCAGCCGATTCTTGGAGCGTGGAGTGATCGGTGCACGTCACGCTTTGGCCGCAGGAGGCCTTTTATCTTTGCCTTGGCCATCGGTAAGCACTGTGATATCACCTAAAAATACACTGAGTCATCGTTTTCCCTCTCTAGATTGTATCTAAAGCTGTGCATTAGTGAATCATAGCCAGGTCATGTGACTCAGCATGGGTCGGTGAGGTATGTGATGATGAAAAAAGGGAGAGTGTGAACGATATGGAACAGGAACAAAGTGTTCCTCTTTCAGCTGCTCCCGTTAGGAGTCACCAAAGTGGATCACTGATCCACATATTTGATTTGGCACTGTTTTTACAATTTTATATGGGCTTGGAAGCAGCACTAAGAGTGCACAGTTGGTTCCCTGGCCGGGACTCGAACCCGGGCTGTAGCGGTGAGAGCCCAGCCTTAATTTTTGAGCACTATTTATATATTTACATTTTTTACAATCTGTGTGTGTCAGGTCTGATTGTGAAATTTGTGTATAAAATATCTCTGATTTCACACTATAAGAAGATAAAAGACAAGAAGTCTTACCTTGTCATCACCGTATAGCTGCAATAATGTAAATTTGAACCCTGATATTCCACAACACTAAATGTAACTATAAATGGATATAAAGTATGATGTCTTTCCTTTTTTGAATAATTGCCAATTCCTGTGGTATAAGATGAATAAAACACTTCGGAACGTGCTGTTACAGGAAAATAAACTTTGAGGTTGTAACAATAACTTCATCAAATCACCCTGTCACTTATTATTTTACTATCACATCATGACATTGAGTGTTTTATTCCTCTTTTACCACAGCAATGTATTATGTAGCAGAACTACATAACTGAAGCCTCACCCAAAAGCATCCCCTAATCTAAATCTAGCAACAACAATATTGTTACCACCACCCATCTCCTTGGTTTTTAAATTGTAAATGAGAACTGGTTCTCAATTGACTTACCTGGTTAAATAAAGGTTATTATTATCCTTTAGTGCTCAGGTTACCAACCCTGGTCCGGCTGAGCCCGATGTCATGCACATTTTAGTGTTCGAGCCAGAACGTGCAAGATAGGGGGCTCTACGGAAATGTATAAACAACAGCAGAAAGATGCTATTCACAAATTACAGTCAATATGCTTTTAAGCTTTCCGGTTTATCCTCCATCTGGCTGTTTAATTGATTCAGACTCTGTTTCATGAATAACCCATTCTCTGTGTGGCCAGGTGCTCTGCTTGGTCTAACGCTGGTGCTAAATGGGCGGGACATCGGATCTACGTTGGCAGACACTGCTGTTAATCACAAGTGGGGCATCGTGCTGACCGTGTGCGGAGTGGTTCTGATGGACTTCAGTGCTGACTCAGCGGATAATCCCAGCCACGCATACATGATGGATGTGTGCAGTCCAGAGGACCAGGATAGAGGCCTCAACATCCATGCCCTTCTGGCAGGTCAGAGTTCAGTGTTTATGAGCACTGTACTTTTCATACTGTTCCACCAACTGTTAAAGGTGTAGTTTGTAATTTTTAAAAGTGTTTCTAGACATTTAAAAGCATATGATTCCTACAAAGATACTTTTCCAACATTGCCATAGTATAGATCTGGCTTTTTGTTTTTCCGATCCAGGCTTCTAATTTACATTTTTCAGGACTGGAAATTAGCTCAGAACACATCTCCTCACCGCCACCACTTTTCCTTTAAAAGCAACCCATTATGAATATGCAGTTTTAACAGAGGAGGTGGGGTTAGTTGGGGTAAAGCAAAAGGCTTTTCACTGCAAATGCAGTTCACATCACAGACAGCAGGCGACTCTAAAATTACGTCAAAAATAGTTCAACTTTACTACTGTGCAAACCATTCACTTAATCTGTGCAGGTCTGGGGGGTGGATTCGGTTACATCGTGGGCGGCGTGAACTGGGACCACACCGAGTTCGGCAAGTTGATGGGAGGTCAGCTTCGAGTCATCTACCTGTTCACCAGCATAACCCTTATAATCACTACAGCTCTGACGCTTACTAGCATCCCTGAGCGTCCTCTTCTGCAGTCTCAAAAAAGGAGCTCGAAACATTTGAAGAGCCCCATCCTACCTCTGCCACCTTCTCCTCCTCCAACCGCTGGAGCCCTTCAGGAGGTGGAAGAGGAGGAGGAAGGTCTTTACAGCTACCAGTTCTCTGGCCGTAGGTACCCGGATTGTTTGGGACACTCGTGTAGTGCCAATGCGAGGCTCTGTGCAGGTCTCACCAGCCCCATCTCCCCTCTCAGCCCTCTGACACCCAAATATGGCAGCTTTATCAGCCGAGACAACACTCTGACAGACATTAACGAGTTTGCATCATCCTTGGGAACATCATACATAGATAGCGTGCTGATTGACTGTTACACTGGACAGCACATGCCCCAACCGTTGAAGCCGGAGACCATGACTCCATGCCTTCCTATGGGAGAAACTCCTCCTGCTCAGGTGTCACAGCTGGTCGAGGCACCGTCTCCAGCTGCCAACTCTCAGGAAAGGGAATTATCTCAACCAAACGGAGATCTGCAGGAAGCGGAAAGATTAGAGGCTATTGATGAAGTTCAAGCCAGTGAATGTTTGGAGTTGAATGAAGCATCTGAGCTCAGTGAGGCTCCGCAGGATGGTGGCAGATTAAAACGAGGAAGCATCACCTCAGGGATCCTAAAACGCCCTCAGAGTCTGGCCTTAATGGACGAGCCGCTGATTGGCCCCAGCAACGTTCTGGAGAACGGACGTAGACGCACTGTTACCTTCAGCCAGCAGGTGAGTCTTTAGTGTGTTTTAATGACAGAATAATAAGGACCACTACAAGGTATGGCCTTTCAGTCTGTACTGTAGTTGTAAGCATTTACCTTTATTTTTTATAGAAACACATGCTAATGCTAAATAGAGATTTACTGCAGACAAGTATTGTCATAACAGCTCTCAAGAAATGCTTTGACTCTGTTTATACTTGGTCATCTCATGCATACCAAGTAGGTACATCCACACAAAAAACAGGTGTAAAAAAGGTGTAAAAGCAACCAAGACATTTACACATTTTTTTTTTTAAATCCAATCCTGGCAGTGTACAAGTGTCCCACTGAGGGTGTCTTCCTGTCTTTGTTGTCATTTTTATAGTAACAAATTACACATGGTGGAAAACCTGTTATTTAACAAACAAAAGTATATTAATTGGTAAGGTGAAGGAGACGTTTATTTAACATTTATGGAAACAGTGTCCAGTGTCAGCATTTTATAAGGGTCACAGGTAAACCTATAACTTTATATTTTCTGACACAGGAAAGTTTTCAGGACAGAGGACTTTATGCTTTGTGGTTTCTCTAAAAAACCCCATGTTTTTTATGTCACTGTGTTTCCAGTTTGTCTATCCTTCCATCAAAGATTCTAGTTAGTGTGATATCTATCTCGAGAATGAGTTGTTGAATGATTGTAAGATTTATATGGAATTATCATTGTAAACAGCAGATGGCCTGATTAGATTTTGTTATCAATCCAAACAGGATCAAGGTCACAGCAATGTCAGATGTCTAAAATAATATTTCTTCCTTCATGTTAGAAGTACATTTTAAGGGTATTTCTAAGAGAGGCTGGTGAGCGAACGACTGTTTATAGCTGCTAGAATATAAGCAACTAAATTGTTGTGCAGATGTTTCAACATAAAATTGTAACTATAAATGGATAAACAGTATAATGTTGTTCTTTAATCAATAAAAAAAAATAGAACTGAAAGTCTGGTGCAAAATAGACAGATTTGACTGCAGGTGGAAATAAATGTCATTAAAATATCATTAGCAATCGATTCGGATAAAAGATGCATGAAACAAGCAGAATTCTAACACCAGCCAGAAGGAGTCCAGTCAATCGTGTGACTTTTTTTGTGCTGCATCTTTTAATTTTCTATCCAGCACACTTTACAACAGTATGAACAGCAGTCATCATGCTGGATTTACTGGTCAGATAGATGCAAATCTGTATTAAAGAACTGCAATGGGAATTTTTTAGTTTTATATTATTGTTATAATACATTATTATTACTGCAATACACTTTTCCTCTCCAGGTTGCCAACATCCTCCTAAATGGGGTGCAATATGACAGTAAGCTCAGTGACAACGCAGAGGTTATAGACACTCAGATGTCTCTGAAGTTGCTCTGTATCGCCATCTACAGGATGCCCCCGTCCCTGCGCAGCCTGTGCACCAACCACTTCCTGGGTAAGCCCAAGCAGTGAACCATTTAACCAGGATTCATTGAAACTCAGAAATATCATTGTGTGTTTTCTGCAGGCTGGTTGTCCTTCGAAGGCATGTTACTTTTCTACACGGACTTCATGGGCGAGGTGGTGTTTGGGGGCAACCCCAAGGCACCGGACAAGTCTGAGGCCTACCAGCGTTACAATGCCGGGGTCAGCATGGGCTGCTGGGGCATGTGCATCTACGCATTTAGTGCTGCTTTCTACTCAGGTCAGTATTCAGGAACATGAGCGTACCAACATGGTGAATTTTCCCCCTGTAATGTATGTGTGTTCCTCAGCCATCCTGGAGAAGCTGGAGGAACGATTCTCTCTGCGCTCTTTGTATTTCTTCGCCTACCTGGCGTTCGGCTTGGGCACAGGTCTGGCCACGCTCTCCACCAACCTGTACGTGGTGCTGCCTCTTTGTGTCACCTATGGAGTCCTGTTCTCCTCACTCTGCACGCTGCCTTATTCGCTGCTCTGTGAATATTACCAGAGCCCACAGGTAAGAAGAGAGCACAGTGCACTCAGTGTTACACTATATGGACAAAAGTATGTGCACCCCTGACCATCACACTCATATGTGGCTCTTCCCCAAAATGTTGTCACAAAGTCTGAAGCACACAATTATGTAGAACGTCTCTGTGTGCTGTAGCATTACAGTTTCCCTTCACTGGAACTAAGAGACTCCAACCTGTTCCAGCATGACAATGCCCCTGTGCACAAAGCGAGCTCCATGAAGACATGGTGTGTGAAGGTTGGAGTGGAAGAACTGGAGTGTCCTGCACAGAGCCCTGACCTCAACCCCACTGAACACCTTTGGGATGAACTGGAACACCGACTGAACCCCAGACCTCCTCGACATCCCAACATCAGCGCCTGACCTCACTAATGCTCTTGTAGCTGAATGAACACAAATCCTCACAGCCACGCTCCAACATCTAGTGGAAAGCTTCCCAGAAGAGTGGAGCTTATTATAACAGCAAAGATGGGGGAATAAATCTGGAACGAGATGTTCAACAAGCACATATGGGTGTAATGGCAAGGTGTCAACAAACTTTTTCCATACAGAGTATGTATGATTAGGTTTGCAGAAACAAAATTGTATCAGTTTGTTTCTCAATGCAATTCAAATCAAGAACAGCATCGATTCCTCAGTGTTGCATACAACAGAGCAACACTGTCCCTCCTTATTCACTACTGACCAAGGAGCACAGACGTTGGTACCACATGACCTCACGAAATGTAAGATATTAAAAATGCAGCAGCCAATTTTCATGGCACTTAGGTTGCATTTGTGGAGATCATACATCCATGCATTAATCTCTAATGAGCCTCGCCCTGCACACTAATACCTGCTCTTCCTCTTTGAGATGAAATCTCTTTTACGTCAGGCGACTACACTCAGTACGAACATCTAATGCATCCTGAGTGGGAGTGATGTTGAAACTGAGTGAATATTATGTGTTATTTAGTGTTATTTCTAGTGTTATGAGAACATTTAAATGAAACAGATGAAGTGGTGAGAATTTTAGCAAATGATATACAAATAGGACAGATTTCATAATTCATGTCTCACTATTAGTAAATATCTATTTGAATAGCATCAGTTGAATAAAATATACTTGAAATAAAGACTACTTGGTACAGGACAGACTTTTGGACTTTCCTGTGCATAACCTCAAATGTAATTCATATCAATTATCCGTGCGTATGTGTGTTTGCGTGTGTGTGTGTCCGTGTGTGTGTGTGTGCGCACTCTGTCGTAGTTCTGCGGCTCCACAGAGGACGGCACCAGGAGGGGCATGGGGGTGGACATCTCTCTTCTCAGCTGCCAGTACTTCCTGGCCCAGATCCTGGTCTCCGTGGCGATGGGACCTCTGACTTCACTGGTGGGCGGGGCTCAGGGCGCGATGTACTTTGCGAGCCTCATGTCATTTGTGGGCTGCCTGTACTCCTCGCTGTGTGTGGTGTACCAGCTGCCACCTCCGGAGGGTGAGCGCTCGCAGAGTGAGAGCCAACCACTACTGGTGCACATATAAACACACACACACACACACACACACACACTCTCATAGAGGCCTGTAAACATACATATACATGCACATGAATTTTTACAAGCACTAATCACTGCTATCATGTCTCACATCATGCAAGAAACTTTTTGTAAACTTTTTTATTACCCAAGGCATGTTTGATTCCCTTTGCATACACTAAGTGTGTTTACATGCACAGTAATAATCTGATCTAATTATCTGATTTCGGCAGTTATAAGTTAATTAACTTGGTTACATGAACAGCATACTGCGATATTGCGTATTAGATCATGACACCTTGGTTTTAGATTATATTCAATATTCAGATTATTCCGCACATACACGTATACCATTAATATGATATCAACCGTTTACCGAATTCTGTACAAGTGTGTACGTGTAACCGGTCAAAAACACAATGTTTTGTGCAATTCGAAAACATAAAAATAAAATTTCCCTAAAACATAGTTGCCCCATGTTAAAACAAATATGCTTCAGGTTCCAAAAATCAGTGTAGATGTGTGCATGTCATATTTAGAAAGAAATGTGATTACTGACTCACTCAGGTTTCTGACTGCCCCTGATTTAGCCCTGTAGATCCCAAATAATGCACGCTAAAAAGTGGGCGTGTTGCAGGTGGTTTACAAAGAATAACTGCGTATATATATATATATATATATATATATATATATATATATATATATATATATATATATAAAATTATATTGCGTATAAAGTTTTAGAAAACAATTGTGTCGTTTAGGGTTTTGTGTGTGTGTGCTGTTTGCTCTTAATAGCTGTGATGAGTTCAGATCTCCAAGAGACTCCCGGAAGAGCCAAACTGAAACTAAACCTTAATAATAACATAGATTAAAGGCGATGAAATGTGGCCAGAAAAAGAGGAATCCGTCCAAAATAAGATACGAACACAAAATAAGCGTGTGATCAGGTCATAGTGTAACATGAACGAACTTTTCTACAGTCTTTATTTAAATGCTGTTGGATTCGGAACTGATGTTGAGATACTAACACAATCCTAACTTACTACATGAATACGTAACATTTATATTTTCTCTTTGTCTCTGTGTTGGAAACAGATTTTTATTACACGCTTTCTGGACGTAGTAACGTGACTCTGCACGTGCTAAATGAATCTATTTGCATTGACTCCACCCCATTTTTTTAGCACTTTTCAGTAAAAACAACCCAAAGTGCATATTCATTAAGGCAGGCACGTTTTTTTGCTCGTATGCTCGTATGCTCCGTTTTTTTTTTTTTAAATACGTGCAAACTTGCAGTCAGTCAAGGCCCCAAAGTTTTCCCATGATCACATTACTTCGTATCACATTAGTTCATAATTTTTTAAAGCCCTCTGCTGCATTCAAAACGATTACAAATCTAAATAAATACCTAAAACAAAGAAGAAGCACTGAAGATGATGCACTAGATGATGCAGTTTTCCTAAGGTGCTTTTGAAATTATGTGGCGATGAACAAAAGTCTGATTTTATTTTTTTTTCTGTTTGCAGTTAATTTTTTTTTCAGTATCAGATTACTTTGCACATGTAAACATACTTAGTGTAGTTTCATGGTAAAGAAAAACTAAGCCTACACACACATCTACATGTATCACAGATTTCATTACCCTGTCTTTCCTCTCACGATTCTGTTCAGCCAAAACATCATGAATGTTGGAGATATGTGAGAGCGTCCGAGTCGTATGTGGGTATGGGTTTGATTTTATTTTATTTTTTTTAACTGCAGGAAACAGGAAACATTATCAATCCAAAGACGTTTAATAAAACTCGATGATAAAACAGAAACTACTCTCACATATCAAGATGCAGTGATACGCCCAGTGTCTGTGAACATGGAGATGATTGAAGATGTCTGGTGTAAATGTGCATGGGAATCAGCACTGATGCCTCACCCTACGTTCACGCTAGCAGGTAGCTTCGTTTTCAGATTAGCAAAGCAATCTTCACTAGCTACGTACACTCACCAGAGGTTCCAACAATCTCTGCTACTTCTTTCCAAACTTTATATTTCTTCGTAACGTGTATATTCATATTTATTGAGAGGTCGTACAGTATATGGCACGAACAGATGAAACCATGGTTACTTTTTTTTTCAATTCCATTTTTGTGTCAAACTGTAAATGGGAATTAGAGTTGTGAGTGGGGAACTGAAGAAACGTCGGACCACAGGTGCCGTAGTATTGGCCGGAGGAATCATTCGAGCGAACTGTTTGGATTTCTCTCTTTACCAGGTCAAAATCTCAATTTCAAATTCGTTTGCTGCTAAAATCATGGCTCCGTTTTCGCACTCGTCCACAGAAAACGAACGTAACGTTGCCTGGCACTTGCTCGGGTGAACGTAGGGTAACTTCAGGCCTCTGTTTCTGCCTGTGAGGCAGTAAAACAGAGAATGTGTCTACAGATTTCTTTAGTTTGCATACACTAGCATTAGGCTAAGTGTAGTGTATTTAATAGCAAAAACAAACAAACAAACAAACAAAAAAAAAACATCCTAGTCCACGTGCATGTTTCTGAGACGCAACTTGACAGATGGATGCAAAGATTCAGAATCATAAACCATGGATTTATGGAGAATATGAGCTTTTGATTTTCTACTCAGCTGAGCGGTGTTTGAGTTGACTGCATGCGCTCGTTGAAACTTACCCGTTTATTAAAAAAAAAAAAAAAAAAACCATCCTCAGAACACTCTGGGATGGTCACAACCATGTCGCGACACCCTACGCTTTTTTTTTCCTTTTTTTTTTTTTTAAAAAACACTCTTCCGCCTGCTGCCATGTGATCTGGCGTGATGGTTGTAATGATGACGGTGGTTCTTGTCATTATCAGGCAGAGCGGATGTTGAGACTGGAGTGTGAGCGACTACAGCTCAGCTGTAACGGAGAAGTGCCCACTACAGAAGAGACGAGCGAGCCAAATCCACTTTTTTTTTTTGGCCAGCAGGCAACAGATCAGGAAGACACATTAGGAACTAAAGTGGACTCAACATGAGACTCAAAAAGTACAATGCCTTCATATTCCACTAGGGGGCAAACTTACTGCTTTTTCAGTGCAAGTAACACAAAATGTCGAACTGTTCTGCGATTTTTGGATTTCCAGAATTCAGCAGCTTTGGGCAGTCAGGGGGGGAAGGGAGGAGAGAAAAAAAAAAAAAAAAAAAAAAAAAAAAAACACCAGAAGCTGAACATGTCAATAAAGCTTAACACTGTCTCTAGACTTTTTTCAGTTTATCTAAGCATGCTTGAGAGAAAAAAAAAATAAATAAAAAATTTTAAATGGAAATTGTTGAGCAATAGCAACTCAGGAATTACGAAGTGCTTGAATTAACTATTTCTAAACTCATTTGAGGAAACATTTTCAGTATCAAAATAAATCAATTAGTTACTTATTCATATTCAAAATAGAAATGGGGGTAAAGTTTATAGTCTATCGTGCTGGATGATGAGATTAAATGAGATGACGCACGCAAAAGACTTCGGGTCAGGTGAGAAACAGCAACACAACATCGGTTTAAAAAGACGAGTGATTTTATTTATACGCCTGAACCAGAATATACAAAGCAGTGGTCAAAAGCAACCAAAACACAAAACATCAGTGCCAGCATGTTGACCGTTTCCCATCCTGCACTGCCCACACGGAAAAAGAAAAAAAAAAAAAAAAAAAAGGGAAACAAAAACCCAAACTGTACATAAGGACGTAAAAAAAAAGAAAGGTACAAACCTTTTGGAATGCATATGAAACAAAAGACCAAAAACCTTAAGGTTTAAGAGGGGTTAATTAACATAAGCTAGCCAGGAAAGGACAAAGTTATCTTTTCTTCTCTCGTGCACTAAGGAGACCCATTCATGGACGCCATCTGTTGTGTTAACAGATAAGCTGAAGCAAGGGATTAACTACTAGCAGCAGAAAACAGCCAGGATCAAAATGTTGTCCATTAGCCCCTGCTTAAAACTTTTATCTTTGGTCTTAAGTGAATCTGAATTATATGATCACCCATATAAACATCAGAACATGAAGGGGAGGAAGAAAAAAAAAAAAGGTACGTTATATACGTCACGGCTTGTACGTTTTTACGGGTGAGCGTCTGCTGGTCAAAAAAACGCAGTAGAATATGTGCTTGCACATGAAACTTGTGCATAAAAAAATTCTCTTAGATTTTTTTTTTTAATAACAGAACCCTAACATGTTGTTCCTACACCAATAAATAACATCATACAAAAGTGGGGGGGGAAAAGGGGGGAGGGGAGAAAAGGGGGTCATGATGTTACAGGCTTCAGTGTGATCGAATCTCTCGTGAGGGCGGGGCGATAACAGAATGAAAATATACACAGAAGCACAAACTCTACTAGGTCAGATTGACCAAAAAACAGAGGAAACGCTCTAGGCCGTCGCTTCAGCCTCGGCTTCTGTGGATTCGCCGTTCTCCTCCGTCTTCTGTTTCTTTGTTTCGACCGACTCCTAAAGGCACAAAAGATTCAGTAAGACAAATGATGCCAACGCTGGACATGAAGTTGCTGGGTGTGTGTATGTGTGTGTGGTTTTTTTTTTTTCTTTTTGGAAAACATCGTTTTGAAACCCACCTCCTCCTCTGCAGGACGTTTCACTGCCTGCCCATCTGCTTCCTCTTCAGCAGCCTTCTCCTCCTCACCCTCCCCCTCTGCAGCTGCTCCACAACACAATTTTCGCTTTAATTACTGAACGACAACGTACAACGTACCACTGACTCATAAAGCGGTAATGACTTACGCTCTTCGGCTGCTTTGTCCTCTTTGTCGGTTTCTTCGTGAGACGCACCGTTAGTCTGTCAGGGGAGTTTGGGTGTTTTTTTGTTATTTGTCATTTGTGAAGTATTAAAAAAAAAAACAGCTGAGATACAAGGGTTTTTTTTTTTGGATGCATCTCACTCTGAGTCACTTTAAAAGTTATCAAGTACATGATTTACTGTGTTGTGGGAGGTCCATTAATAACATTCCACAGACACTGAGACTTCATACTGCTGATAAACAGGCACGTAGCCAACGCTAATACCATCTCTGACTGTGCTACATCTGTGGAAGTTCACAAACCTAAACAAAGAGCACAACCTGCACAGCAGCAGGGCAGAAGGTGGGCCTGCTGTGAGTCGCCCGACACCTGCATCATGAGCTGTTATACAGTGACAAAAGCCTCACAAGGCCTGCTGGGAAATCCCCCCTTTTTACATACCGCCGTGCCATTAGCAGGTGCGTCTCCGTTGCCGTTCTCCTTCTTGTCCTCCTGAGCCTCCTCCACAACTTCTTTCTTCTCCTTCAGATCCTATAAAACACACACACACACACAACAGTTTAGAAAGTCAGCTAAACATCACACAGTTACAGGTTTACAGCACATCTGAGAAACACTTGCTTTGTTCCTTCACTTCATGGACACCTTTGCAATTCCGCTTTCTGGCGTTAATTTTATCTAGTTACTGAGTGGAAGTTTATTTTCTTCCGCCCACGATGAGCAGAAGCAGCGTCATGACCGCAGAGCTAATTTAAAAAAAAAAAAAAAAAAAAAAAAAAAAAAAAAAAAAAACACGCTCCAATGTACAAGTTTTGTACGTTATATCCCATTCTCATTATTATTACTCTGTTCTCTTTAACAGAAAGTAAATATAAGCTACAAGCCTACTTTTGTTTTGTGTTTTTTTTTTTCCCGTTACACCGCACGCGACTGTTTAGAATCACCGTCAAACGTTTCCAGCCAATCAGATGGAGCCAGATTCCGAACGCAACTCGCTCTCGCGCTTCTAACGGCGCGTGCCCGAATCCCAGACAAAGGGCAGCGCGTGGCCATAAGGAACAATGCTTGAGTGAGTGAGTGAGTGAAGAAGGAGAAGCGCGCGCTCTTAATGTACAACAATTTCCCGCCCATTTGTTAGGGCTCGCGATGTAATTTCAAAATGAAACAGAATTCGAAATTCGTTATGACCGTTTTTTTTTTTTTTTACCTCACACCTCAAGCTGAAGCTGGTGGCCATTTAAGGCCAAAAACGAAATGTTCCTTTTCCAAAAATGGAAAAAAAACCAGTCGCGTTGCCCTTCGTTAATCCGCCAGTAAATAAGATAAAAGCAGCGTATGTCAGTATATCGATAATAAGTGCCTACATACATCGAAACAAAGCTTAGACAAAGACAGTTAACTACATACCGCGCTCGTTAGCTAGGAAGCTAACAGCACCTAACGCTCGGCTGATGGTTTTCTGTGGTACCCAGTGATGAAACGAATTTAACTAGCAACACTAGGTTATATACCTACAGCACAAACCTTCAACTACTCGCTTTGTGTCACTACAATCCATCATTTTACAACACATTGTTAGGCTTTTTTCCACGAATTTTCACACCAAATGAAATAAAATCCGTTTCACCTGACTGGAAAGTTGAGGTTTTTCACAATTTGCTTAACGTTCATATTTCCCTAAACTTACCTTTGCGGTAATCTCTGTGGCGGTGGTCGTGTCTACAGCTGTATCGGCCATTTTTACTAAGAAAAATAACTTTAAAAAAAAAAGTAGTTGTGGTGTTTAAAAAAAAAAATCCTCGTGCTACAGGACTGAGGTAGGACGCAGTGAGACGCGGGGAGGAAGAGTGAATCAAAACCGCTTCAACCTGAGAACTGAAAGGACCGAGCTAACCGCTGAGAAATCTGATTGGACAGATAATTCCTCGCGAGTTTTCATTGGTCGAGAGAATACAGCAAGTATTTCAGGCACTCTTATTGGACAAGCGAGCGTCGCTCATTTTTAAAGCCCGCCTCCAAGCTCCTCCTACTAAACAAACCGGCTCTCCGTGTTCCTATTGGTGAAATATTATGTACTGGCTTTTAACCGGTCTTTTACAAAATGGACTCGCGCCAAATAGGTAGTTCATACACAGGAAACAGCCAAATAAAGTCAATATTAGAGTTTGATTGAACACTTTTTATGATTTGTGTTCACATCCTGTCGTTAATGGAATGCTCAGTGTGGTACAGATCATACCTGATCAACTCTTCTTTTTTTTTTTTTTAAGGGGAAAGTAGACCATGCATGCTCAGAAAGTCGCTAGAATTCCCCCAAGTGACGTCATAAGCTAATCTGCATACTGAGTGAATCCTCATGATTCTTTGCATATCAAAAACATGAAGAAGCAAGATTTTGTGAAGACACAATAGAAAAAGAATAAGAATAGAATAAGAATAGAAGAGTTTTATGGAATTGGAAATAACAGGTTATAATTACGTATTTCGTAAAGAAAGAAGAAGTGTTTGGTCATGTCACCACAAACTATCTACATATTTACAAAATCCTATAATTCCTATCCAGAATGTGGACCAAAAGAAGCAAAGGTAGTGAGTAGTCAGGAAATAGACACAAGGAAATGGATACAGTTGGAATCATTTGTTTTTAGTACTGTGAATATCACCAAGAAGACAGTTTAAAATGAAGCACAAAGAAGCGCACTGCTGCAACAGTCAGTGGTGATCACTGGGAACGGCGGCTCACACAAGTGCAACTCAGTCAGGCTTTACACACTGGTGGCTAGTCGTGTGAACCTGCTCTCTCATTTTATATAACCAGCAGCTGTGACGTGAGCTGGAGAGCCTTATCATATGCAGGATAGTCGCTAATATCTGCTCAAAAAGTCAGTAGATTTGTCACTAGGCTCTTTTTTGAGCCTATAAAGGCACTAAAGGGGTCTTAAACTAGCGACAAAGTTGCTAAACTGGCAACACTAAACTTATATATATATATATATATATATAATATGTGTGCTCAATAATAATTTTCAGCAGCTGTCCTATCTTTTCTAATCCCATCATGGACATCCTGCATGCCCCTGACTCTACGGTCTACACACACAGGCCCAAACAGCCGCTGCGTCTTTGTTTACAACCGCTATTTCATTAGCATGTTGTGTGTAAAGGCCATTGTGCCCTAGATTGAGATGCTCCATGTGGCTGTTTTGTTCTCAGTCAGGAGCAACACTTTGACATGCTAACTCCTCCCTCACCCACTCCTCCAAAAGCCCATACACAAATCTCCTCCCTTTTCATATTATAACTCATTGTGAAATCGTCATTGTTTGGCCTGATTCTGCGTCTGTTAAAGAAGCATACCTGTTGAACCAGGAACAAAACCCCACTGTGCCTGCTATCATCCTTCTTCCTGGTGTCATGTGGATCTTTATATTTATGAAAATGTGAATGGGTATTTCTTCATATACTGTGCACATTGAGCATTTTGCCCTGCATAACTGTGGACATTTTCACCGGATGATAACCTGGCCTAAAAATATCACAGTCTCACAGTATTAACAACAAGGTTATTGTCAAATCATACATTGTGACTAACCGTGAAACTGTGACGCTGTCTACTGTGGAGTAATCATTTCTGAACACCACCAATGCAGATTCATCAGATCCTATAGCAAGAATGAATGATTTTTCTCTCTTTTTTATTTTTGAAGAAGAAAGAAGTCACAGATGGTATGTAGTCATGGTAATCATAGTAAAATGCTCCCTGAGGGATCCAATCAGTTTGGATATTATTGAGATCTAGACATGGACATTGAATGTTTGGATTGGATTTAAACTTTAAAGGTTAAGCAAAATATTTAAACAACATTATCAAAAAAAAAGAATCTATTAGAATCTATCAACAGGTCAAGCCTTACATTCATCATTCTCCTGATTAGTAGAAAACGAAAGCAGAAAAAATGACTTGTCTTTCATTATTAGTTTCATTATTATTATTAGTTTCACTACTGAATTATGTGCTTTATACCCCAGCACTTTTGAAATATTGATTCTGATTGGTCAGAAGGTTGATTCATTTTCTCTAACAGCAGCTCTGACAGTAATGAAGCTGCAAATCACAGGTTTATATTAATGCACTTGTTCTAATACTTTATCATTTCTATAGTAACAGCTCATTCACAGGGACCTGAACTGCACAAATTGATTAAAAATGTGCGTAATTGTTGATATGGTGAAGTTTTCTGTAAGGAGACATTTATTTAACAGTTAAGAAAGGAGTATCCAGTGTCAGTGCTTTGTAACAGCTATTCAGGAGAGAGGATTTTACGCTCTGTGGTTTCTTGGTAACATGACAAGCTGTTTTTTTTTTTAAATTAACTAAGGGACAGAAAAAAGAGAGGCTGATGCTGGAATGACAGCATGGTTTATAGCTGTAAACTAACTTGTTTTGTGGATGTTCCTCAACAGTAAATGTAACAATTGACAGATAAAAATAAACATGGACTTCAGAACATGATGTTATTGGAAAATAATCCACTTTGATAATCAGCAGTAAAGCCGCTTTATCACTCCACTCTGTTGTTGATCATTTTTCTATAACAGCACAGCATGAAGTGTTTTATTCCTTACATAATATTCATAACTAATAAAATAAGCCAAGGGGTTAAAGCTTTTCTGAAGTTCCTGTACAGTCTTCTGTGGTCTTGGAGACCTACATTTCATGAGATGAGATGATGAGATGATGATAAAAATTGACTTGACTTGATCACCAGAACCAATGCTTGCAACTGGAACTGTTCAGAAATCATTTTTCCCACAGTGCAAAGCTTTCCAAGGCCACGATCACAAGTTTTCCAAAGAGAACGTTATAATTATGGCCAGGCGGATGACGGCTGCAATTATGCACAGAGATGAAAGCACTAAAATGTGTTGCAATCCCAAACCTAAAACCACAGAGCTCCACACGTTGTGCTTTGGGTGCAGATCTTGGTGTGGAGATGACAGCATTCGAGACTGCTGAAGGAGATTAATGAACATAATCACATAAAGCCTCTTGTTTATCTTCAGACAAAGGAGAGGAACTCATGCTATACTGTATATAGAGGCTCTTTTATTTAGGAAATGAAGTCCATGTGTAGACCTGGCACACCGAGACGGCTGTCTGCTGCACAGATCCAGACAAGCAACAGTAAGTTTTGGGAAGAAAAAAAAAAAAGCAGTGCTCAGGTCCAAGCATTACTCATGCTATGCCACTGGAAAATGGGAGCAATGGGAGAAGAGAGGTTTTGTTAGGTCATTTCCTGTAGTGCATATTCCCTCTCCGTATACCCACAGCCTGCCTACGAGCTCGATTAGTTTCCATGGATACTGGATCTTGTCCAAAAATTGCCTGCTGCTCTTTGGTGCTTTTTTTTATGAGGGAGGAGTTCAGTGGGGTTTTTTTCTGTTTCTTTCTTTCTTTTTTCTTTCTTTTTTTTTTTGAGAGGGAGGAGTTTAGTGTAAGTAATATACGCTGAGTGATTCAAGGGATTTGAGATTTTATTGTCACTGTGTTGGACAACAAAATAAAAAAATCTATAAGATATGTATCTATGTACAATTAAACCTTGGATGTTATAGTTATCCTGCAATTATAACTAAATTATAATTATAAACAATTACCTTTATGACTTATCCAGGTAATAATCAATATTAAATGATACCTGAAATTTAATACTAAGGGTGACATATTAGTGCATATTTACATATTTCTATTATTCCCTTCTTAGTCTAAAACGTATGAAGTGATTGAGTGATTTTGCAGGCTATAACAGTTAATGCAGTATTGCATCTTCACCTAAAAGGATCAAATGATCCAGGCTAACTATGATGTGGTTAAATAATGCCTGCAAGCAAATCCATCCATCCATAATGATGTCTAGATTAGATATAATTAAGGAGACTGGGTCATATCCCTTTGCGCCTGCATACAGCAAATAAAAATACAAGATGATATGTATCTATCTGGCGTCTATTTGGCTTTACTCACAGAAAATGACTGTCTTCTTCTTTTTTTTTTATTTAAATGTTTATGCCTGATGGCATTACACTGAAACCACCACCTAATTATATCTGAGCTAACTTCATTCAAACAGGTTGTTGTGTAGCTAAAGGAATGTAATTAGTGTTATACCTGAATTTGTGGACAAAAGACTGAAACATGACACCTGCAATGTTGGACATGGAGGGCGACAGGGGAAGGGCTGTTTCCAAAGTCAGAGGTCAAGATTTTGGAGGGAAAGGGATTACTATAATTGGAAAAACCAGAGGAGGTCCTGTGTGGGCAAGCTGTGCTCTTTTGTTCAGAACAGCAGTGGCTTATACATTAGGCATGGTTTTCTCATGGCCCAGTAGGGAACCTGTTAAACACCAGTGCAACCAGTGCATGTCCTGAGGTGAGGGACATCCCCATCACTTCAGATTTATAAGATATAAGGTCATACCTGCAGTAACATGCAGTGAATTTCACCTGGCAAATGGAAACATCTTCACAATGGCTGATGTTAATTATGCTAATTACCAAATTCTAATTGGTCAGAAGGTGTTGATTAATTTTCTCTAAAAGCATAAATTTTCTCTGACTGGATGCGTCACATAAATGCATTAAATTTTTCTCTGTAAGGAGACGTTTATCGAACATTTACGGAAGGAGTCTCCAGTGTCGGTGCTTTGTAAAAGTCAGAGGTAAACCTGTAACTTTGTCTGACATCTTCAGGACAGAGGAGTTTGCACTTTGTGGTCTCTCAGTAACATGACAATCTGCATTTTTTAATTTTTTTGTTGTTGTCTTTTTTTAAGTCTTTTTTATTAACTTCAAGAGAGAGAAAAAAGAGAAGCTAGTGAGGGAATGACTGTTTATAGCTGCTATAACGTAACTGAGTACCAGGGTTAGATACCAGGGTTAGACGAGTGACATGAAGTAAATTAGCCTTTGTTACTAGTCTATATGTGCTTTTTAAGATGTTTTAATGTTTTTTAATCCAGGAAAACATTGTTTAAATATAAAAAAGTAATTGACAAATTGAGTTAGCTAGCTAGTAATGAAAGCTAGGAACATGAGTGCTAGTTAGCCCTATCTACACTACTCTGGTTTAAAAAAAAGTTCTAGTTCAATATCAATAGCTGATGTTGGCTAAAGGCTAACTAAAGGGACAAACGCTTTTAAAAAATGTTTAATGAATGTTACATTTCAATCCATTCGTTTTTTTTTTTTTAAATAAATTGTTCAGCTAATTGTGCTTTTTATGGCCAAGAACATACTTCCCACAGAAAAGTCTCTACATACTGCCTGTGTTGAATGTACTAACACATCAGTCAATTAAAAATTAACTCAGTAGGCATTGTCCTTAGCTGGATACATGAAAGTGTTGAAAAAACAACAAGTTATGTGAAGCATGTTGCAAATCTGTAATGATTACTGCATTGGAAATTTGCATGAAAGGGTTTAAATTTTAGTACAACACTCTAAAAAGCAGTTTTTACAAACTAAGCAACATGACCCTTCAAAATCGAGAGTAAATTTTAATGTAAATGTAAAATTTTAGGAGAAAATGGACTAAGAGCTCAGCCTCCCCAGTCAGCTCTACCTTTCTGATGGAAATTTCCATAGATTGAGCCTTGAATGAGGTGGATCTTCTCAGCGGTGCCCTCCCCTTTACCTGCACTCACCACCCACACTTTGCGTTTTTTTTCTTTTTTCATCAAAAGCCTCACCGCCTGCCTAATTATCTAGCTTTCCTAACTGCACAGTCTCAACAGGTCTTTGCTTGCACTTGGCTTTCGGTTCCAACGGTGCTGTTCAAACATGTAGCACCTCACTTTTTACAGTTTCACACCTACTTCCACCCTTCCTCAGAAATCATTGCCTCCAGTGAAGTCAAGGCAGGGAATAGAAGTGGAGAGGTTGTGCTTGCCAGAACTTTGGTTCTTCTTCATGGTCTGCTCGCATGAGGGAATTGGGGGACGGCCTGATAATCCAGACGGCAAATTAGCATTTTTTTTCCCTTCAGCTCCAGCTGACGTTTTCTTTTTGGATTGCATCTTATCCACGTCACTTAGACTTTCATTTAATTACTTGTACACTTTTTTACTACTATTATTTTCCAAAACCCACAACCTTATTCATGACTTGAGAAAAGTTGCATGTCCTGTAGAGACTGTAGAATCTGAATAGATTCGTGTGCACTCTATGTGAGATCACCATCTTGATGGAGGGATATTAAAGCATCAGATGGAAGAGAGATAAACTGACCTGAAGCGTGTGTGCCAGTAGTGCTCCACAGCGACCTCAGTTCTATTGTAAAGCTTCAACAAAGAGCCATCTGCCTAGCAAGTGGGGCTAAGACAAGGGACACACACACAAGGGATGTGGTAGGGGAGCAAGAGGGTGGGGAGGGGACTTTCAGAAGTCCCTGAAGAGCTTTCTGGGTGCATGATGAGAAGATTATGTGTGTGTGTGTGTGTTTATGTGTGTGGTTAAAGAGAAAACCAACTGCAGGAAACAAAATGAAGGCTTATGCATGATTATAAAATCTTAAAAATATTTTAAGTGTGTACTTGATGGAGCTTATTAAATATCAGAGGGAGGGTTATAGCTGACCAAGGGTACAGTTTTACATGGTCTGACTGCATTCGTATTAGATTTTGGTCACCTTTTCCAGTTGGATTTTAAAGCATGTGTAGGAATCAGAGCATGTTCTCAAGGTCTCATCATGGATCCACATGCAATCAAAGTGAAGGACAGATATAGCTTCTAAAGCTAACTAGTTAAACACAAATTAAACAATGCACTAATCAGTGTAAATATTGGTTGTTTGATTTACATGTTACATACTAGCTTTGTTGGCAGATTAGCAAAGCAAGCTAAAAGAGGCATCAGTAATCTCTGCTGCTTCCTTCCAAGCTTTATTTATTTATTTTTTTTGTAACACCTCTATACACAATTAATGAGAGGTCATATATGACAGGATAAGATGAAAACATAGTTATACATTTTCATTTTTAAAAAGCATTTTAGCATTAGGAAACTAGGAAGCATTAGGAACTAAAGTTTGAGTGGGGAACTGAAGAAACGTTGGACTACACACTCATAAGATCCATCAGATCTGAGGAATCATTCAAGACAATAGTTTGGATTTGCCACCTTACCTCGACATACCTAATTTACATAGGATTGAGAAAATCTTGATTCAAAAGTTGCTTTGTCACTGAAATCTTGGCTCTATGTTGTGGCTGTACAAAGGAAATGAAAGGTTGCTTTGTTGTTCTGTCACTTGCCAGTCTGAGAGTAGGGTAACAATTTACAATCAACATCCCTAAACACCTTCTGTACCTCGGTTTCTTAATCAAATCTTCAAATGGTTAGTTGATTTTTTGAATCTTCTGTAAAAGATTCTCCCATTATGCTTACAAGATTTTGAAAGTAGTGTTTGCTTTAGTGATGTGTTGTTTGCGAACGAGACGACTCCTATATCTAAAGAGCCATGTTATGTCCCTGTGCTAAAAATTCAGCAGTATTCTGAATTCATGATTCTCTAAAGCCTTTAATCACATCATCATCATCGCAACCGTGACTGAAAAACACCTCTTGTGTGACTCGTATCAACTCCTGAGTTGTTTGGAACAGCATAACCCTTTAGAGCCAGTTCTGATAAGAAACTTTATATGTGTGTTTGCAAAGTACGATGTTTTTTTTTTTTAGATATAGCAAGATTTTATTGAACAATTTTAGTCATTTTTGGTTAAAAAAAAAAAAAAAAAGAAAAAAATGGTAATGAGCCATTTGGGAGCCAAAAGAGTGGCTCTTATTGATGAACTAAGACACATGATCTTACTCACTAAAAAAAGCCAGAATTCCCTCCACAAGGAGATCAGCACTTTGGATTTTGGAAAATGTAGTAAAACACAGCTAATCAACCAGGACAAAAGCATACAACTCTGCGAACAGGTGAGTAACCCAGGATGAGTCGTTATCACACTAACAGTGTACAGTTCATGATTGCTTAGCAACAGCAGATACCCGCAGTTACTAACAGCAGTTACTCCCATCTAGTGGTGAGAAACAACTGCTAGTTGCACGTCATAACCCTAAAACTAAAATTTTAAGAGCTCATTGGTTTACGATTTGCCTCTCTGAGTGATATTAGAAGCTGAATTAAAAGTGAACAGAACACAAAAACAACACCAACATCGAACAATAGATCATTCATGGAAGGTCTGTGGAAATCTATGAAAATAAATGTTTAACTGATAAGATTAGATAAAAACCCTATGATCACCTGTCTTTAAAACATAGCCGACTGGTGTGGCCCCAGAGCTCTCAAGTTTCTTACTCATTAAAACTGGGGTTTGGAGGGAAAAGGCCCCGAGGGAAGCTATCACAGAGCAGCATGGAGGAGAAACAAGGCATAGTTGGCGCTCGGCCAATTAAAATAAACAAGAGAGGGCAAGAAGGAGGAATGGAGGAGGGACATGTGGCATAGAGCGGCTTCTCAAACATTTTGCAGCCAGGGACCACTTTAACTGTAAAATAAATTCCACTGACTGACCTCTCGCTGAACATAATCCAATTATTCAAATATTAGGTTTATTATGTAAAAGTGTACAATATTGGTCTGGCTATTTATAGGAGCCGAACCTTCCTAATCCTGAACTTTCCACCAACAGTTGGTATTATTTATAAACTTATTTATAGACTTGTTTTTGAGTTAAGGTTTGGATTAAACCCAGTTAATTCTAGTGACCAGACAAGCAGGCTAATAACTACAGCAGGAGTATTCAACAAAAAAAATGTGGAAGTTCCAGTAACAAAATTACTTGCTTGTAAAAGTGTGGATAAACTAACACAACTGAATGATGATAACTGTTACCTTTTAAGGCTTAACCTTAAATGATTAAGTTTTGGAGATAAAGAAGACAAGAAGACGTGGTTATATCTTGTTTCTTAGTCGCGTTTCATGTCACAACTTTTCACTAGCACCACAGACTCAAAAGACACAAAAGACAAGAGTTTTGAATTTGTTACATAAGGAATAAACGCATACTGTCCATTATAATGTCCATTCTGTTTTTATCATCAACTTTTTTAAACAGGTTAGCAGGTTGCTAATCAGACCAGATAGGCTCAATAAATCTGTGAAAACTCTCCCCTTTTTGAGCTAAAGTCTTTAGCCCTGTAGCTAGTTTCTGTTCCAATGAGCTGCCTTCAGCTAAATACATTTCATGACTGTTCACAACAGAGAATCTGCCCCAGAAGCTACGCTGGTTCATGTTAAGAAAACTAGAGCTGCTGAAACATAGCCATGAGCTGACAGGAAGGGTTCAGTAACTCATAACTCAGATTCCTGTTCTTTTCTGATAGGACTGGAACCCAATGTGGTCTTCTGCTGTTGTAGCCCATCCACCTCAAGGTCTGAGATGTTGTGAGATCTGAGATGCTTTTCTGCTCACCATGGTGGTAAAGAGTGGATAGTTGAATTACTGTAGCCTTCCTTTAAGCTTCTTTCCCACACTGGATGTGGTTTTGTTTTGTTTTTCTCACAACTTTTCTGCGTAACTCTGTAAAAACGACTAAACTGAATGACTGTTGTGTGTGAAAATCCCAGGAGATCAGCAGTTTCAGCAAAACTCAAACCAGCCCATCTGGCACCAACATCCATGCCATGGTACCAGTCACTGAGATCACATTTTTACCCCATTCTGATGTTTGATGTGAACATAAACTGATGCTGGTAAGCGTGTTCACTCACAGACATTCTACCAACACTAGAATTATCCAATGCAGAGCCAGAATGTAATTAGGAATTCTAATTTTCATATCTGTCATGCAAATACGACTTCTTGCAAATAGCATTTGTAATTCTGATTTAAACTACTTAAACTACTACTACTCAGGTGGTCTCACATGCTCTGTGTAGCAATGTCACAATTTTAAGCTATAATTAATCATGCATGCATGTCAGGAATCAGAGTGAGGTAGAAATAAAGAGCAGAAACACTGATAAAAGCCTAACAGGATCTTTCTGTGCAGTTAAGATAGACAGAAAACAAATGAACAGGATATAGAGCTGTTTGGAGAGCAGAGATAAGGCGATATGAACGTGTGTGTGTGTGTGTTTGTGTGTGTTGTTACAAAGCAGTCATACAATACAATGAGTACAATATGTTAAGTTCAGAACTATGACAAAATATAGAAATATATGACTAGGAGAGAGGAAAATGGAGTGCCTGAGAAAAACAAAATGGCCTGCATGCAAAATAAAAGATGGAGTCTCCGAAAGAGACAGAGGAGCACACACACACACACACACACACACACACACACACAAGAAAGAGAAGAGAAAGAGAGACAGCATGCAAGTGGTGAGAGTCAGCTGTCACTCTGGCGCTCGCGCCGTCTCTGATTGGCTGAGAGGGTGTTGTGGGTGGTCTCAAGTGAGTGGGCGGCAAGATGAGACAAACGCGCTGGAAGGGGTTGTTGCCGTGGTAACGCGAAGGGCCGCGCGCACAGAGCCGTCTGAACGCGGAAGTAGCTCGGGTCAAATTAGAAGAAAAAAAAAAAAAAAAAAGAAAGAAAGCGAGCAAAACATCCATCCTCTGATCTCATCTCATCCTCTCCCGCATTATCTTTCATCAGTGTGTTTCATACTGAGGAAAGGAAGAATTTATTCTGTGAAAATGAACAGATTCCGGTTTCCTACACGCTGTAAAAAAATGCTCACAGGTCAACTTCCGGGTTTCACTTTCAATATTCAGAGAATTACTACACATGGATCTGCTCAGAAGTGAGATCTGTCTCTCTCTGTCTGTCAGTTCAATTCAATAAGCTTTATATGTATGTATATGAAATGTATGCATATGTGTGTGTGTGTGTGTGTATGTATACATATACACACACACACACACACTGTATATATACACAGTATTGCCAAAGCATAACAGGAAAGAGAAGAACTGTTATTATGTTATTAACAAACATATTAGTTCTAACATTTATAATTAATTATTTATAATCACACTATCCGGGTTCCCTTCTGAGTCTGGTTCCTCTCAAGGTTTCTTCCTCATGTCGTCTCAGGGAGTTTTTCCTCACCACCGTCGCCTCTGGCTCGCTCATTAGGGATATGTTCATACATTTAGAATTTATATCCCGAGTTTATTTATTTCTGTAAAGCTGCTTTGTGACAATGTCCTTTGTTAAAAGTGCTATACAAATTGAATTGAATTATAACAAGGCGAGGGAAAACCCTGGACAGGGTGCCAATCCATCGCAGGGCACAGTCGCACACACACACACACACACACACACACACACACACACACACACACCCATTCACACACTACGGACAAATTTGGAAGTGCCTACAACGTTTTTGGACTGGGGGAGGAAACCGGAGTACCCGGAGGAAACCCCTGAAGCATGGGGAGAAAATGCAAACTCCATGATTCGAACCCCCAACCCTGCTAAGCCACTGTGCCCCAAGAAGTAAAATTCAAAATAATAATAATAATAATAATTAAAAAACAGAAGACAAACAGGGCTGTGTGTGTGTTTGGGTGGGTCTCTCTCTCTCTCTCTTTCACACACACACACACACACAAAACAAACAAAGAACTAAAGAATACAAATCTCAGAAATAACGGTACCAAGCTGTACTTCTGCTTGTCCCTGGAGTGGTACCATGAAGAGGCCAGCTTCTGTACCTGGGAATGTGTGTACAGTATGAAGCACCTTTAATTAGCTTTTAGAGTAGATTAAGGCTTGAGAGGTACATCAGTAGTCCATGTATGCATGTTAAATTACATTTTTAAACGTATGATATATTTACATTTCCAAGCAAAGCCCACCCCAGCAACAAGGAACGGTACAGTTTAGTACTATTTCTTTTTTCTGAAAGTGTACTAACCTTGATGCACTTTTTTTTTTAGGAGTCATCACATTGCAGAAATGATTGAATTCTAAACTATCTCCCCATCATTCATTCACTTATCATGCTCTTTTGGTATCTTTAGTTACCTATAATCCAATGTATATACACTCAGAAACAAAGGTACCAAATTTCTTTACCTTGACGCTGGAGTGGTAGCATCAAGCATACGTCTTTTGTTTGTATATTTTACCTAGAATCATGAAAATGCATGAGGTGTACCTCAAAGCTAAAGGGAAACCTTTAAAGTAAAGCTTTAAAGGTACATCAGTGGTCAATTTCTGTATATTAAATGACTTTTAAAACCATAAAGGGGAATGTTTGTATGTTTAGTATGTATCTTTTACCTATATTCGTGTTTCCAGGTGAAAGATACATACTAAACACACGAACATGTCCCCTTTATGGTGCCACCCGAGCGATAAGGAAAAGTGCAGCCTGGTATCTTTATTTCTAGCTCCTTTCCTTGAATAGAGAGCTTAAAATAGTCATTATTAAGTTATTTTTCTGTGGAAATCTGTGTTGCGTATGAAAATTTCCCATTGAAATGCATTTAAATAAATGACAATAGCAGGAAATATTGAGCTTGCCCATTTTAATCATTGTTATTTATATACAATGATATCATGACATCCTGAAAAAGTATTAAAAGAAAAAACATGACGTTTGTGTGACCTGAGTCCTACACACCCATACAACGTGAACTTGTTTTAGACCGAGTGATATAAGCGGTTCTTTCAGATTATTACCGGTCACAATGGATGAGATATTTCCAATAAAATCTCAGCTGAATTGTATATCAGCCTGTGTGATAGTGTGTGTTCTCCGTATGAGGTTATAGGATGAAGATCCTCTAACGACAGACCTGCGATTAAAGAAAATGACTACGTTCTGCTTACGTCATCGATCAGCGCGATCTGGAAATCAGTTTGTGCAGAAAACAGTCTCGCATCAACACAAACATTCATCATAGGATATTTTTTTCTGTCCATTAGCACATTTCGTTTACGTTTCTCCATCACCGCTACCTTACTTGTAGCTGTCTTGTGAGTTTAGCATCATCCTGTGCCGTCCTCCTATTGGTGGATTTTAGACAAGCGTCATAGTAGCGCTCACATTTTTATTTATTTATTAATGTTTAAATAAAACATTTCTCATGCTGACAGAACTTTGTCGTCTGCTGTCTTTGGTTGCAGTGGCACTAAATCGACTGCCAGTAGCGTGAGCATGTCACATTATGCTATGCTAAGACCACCGATCTCAACGCACGACCAGACAATTCTTTTACGATTCTTTTACAGGAAAATTGAGCCGAAAATCATACAGAGTACAGCCGCCTTTAAAGGAAAACTCCACCTGGAAGGACTTGCTTATTAATCTTTATAATTAACGTCATCCTCTGTGGCGTTAAAGTTTTATTTTAGATCAAAATTTTGAGTTTTACGTTTTTCACCAACATGTTGCTCTATTTTCTGGAAAATAATGAGCGAGCACCATCCAACAAATTAGCACCTGAATCACTAAACACATCACAAATATTTCAGTAGAAACATATTTAATGTGTCTCAGAGTCAAGTTTTCCTTTAAACTGTGCAAATGACAACAAATGTACCCACTGCTCCCTGCTGTTCTGTTACTGAACTGCAGTATCAGCTACTGCCAGGGGTTAAATTAAATTAAGGCTCAGGATGTGAGGGAACCCTGCTTCCTACTTTAAACAGTGTTATTACAGAAAACTGTGATAAAACATGGTGTTTTCAATATATCTGTTTATGTGTTGATTTAGATAATTATTATCATGTGACCACAAGTTCTCACTTTTCATTGGTTGCCAGTTTTGCATTCAAAATATTCAAACTATTAAAACAGAATAAAATAACGATGCAGTAAGGCCTTTAAATTTACTGAAATTACGCTCACATGCAGTTACATAAAATATTTTGTCTAGCATGCCGTGTGTATTATTATTATTATTATTAATTATCTTGGCATCCACTTAAATGAAAGTGTCCCAGTTTAACCCCTGACCTGAAAAATGCCAGATTATTTTTTTAATCCGAGGTGAGCCACTAAGTCAATCATTTTTCCAAGCTTTACATTTTGAATTACATTTATAACATTTCTTCTCTTAAAATGTAGTAATAAAAATATCAAAACTCAACAGTTATATGTTTATTTGTCCACTCAGTCACTGTATTTTCTAAAATTTAGCAACTTTGATGAAGGCTTTAAGCTCCGTCCACTTCATGTTGAAAAGTTTCTTTCCTGTTATATATACAGTTCTGTGCAAAGGTCTTAGGCACATGTAAAGAAATGCTGTAGAGCAAAGATGCCTTCAAAAATAATGAAACTAAATGTTTCTACTTTAAAAAAAATACTATAAAGAACAATAAACAGTAATAAATGAAACAAAGTCAATATTTGGTGTGAAGATCCTTCGCTTTAAATAAAATAAAGCAGTATCTGAGGTGCAGTGTGTGCAGTTTTATAAGGAAATGAGCTGGAAGTGTTACTGAGCATCTTGCAGAAGCAGCCACAGTTCTTCTGGAGACTTTGACTGTCGACTCGCTTCTTATTTCTGCAGCGAAACCCAGCAGCCTTCATTATGTTTTTATCTGAAAAGTGTCTCTTATGGAATCTGCTGCTTTCTTTACTGACATACAAACATTTTTCTGTAATATTTCATTTTGTGCTGGAAAACTAATGTCTGGAATCTAAAATGTTTTTGAACTGAATCAATAATGTAGAAGTCAGAAAATAAACATCTATAACAAAGTTTTATATATATATATATATATATATATATATATATATATATATATATATCTCAGTATGTCAGTTTTTCATTTATCAACCCTATAAACCACACTCACTGGTGTGGAAATACATGAAATCACTTTTTTTTTCCCCAGATAATTTTTTCTTTGTTCAGGACCAAAAAAATGACCTTGCATTCGTGACATTTCATGTGTGCATTCCTTTTCCTGATTAGAAGCTTTTACAGAGGAGTGTTTCTTCAAAAACGTTCTATGAAACCCACACTCATAATGAATTATAAGCAAGTACTACTGTTCTATAAATACATTTATCAGATACATCAAGACCTATACTTCATTATAATAACAGTTATAGTTACATTTATATTATTGTTATAATTACTTATAAGTGATGCACGTGCTTGTTCAGTCCCCATGCTCATAATGCATTATACACCGATTTATAAGTATTAATTAGTCAGTATTATGGTTCCATGAATCTGTTCATGATGCTGCTTATATGTAATTGCTTATAAGTAACTTTAACGATAATTTAAATGTAACTATAACTGTTATTATAATGAAGTATAGGTCTTGATGTATCTGATATGTATCTGTGTTACTGAATTTCTTTTTCACAATGTTGATAACTGTCATATTTATGATAACTGTATACTGAAAATGGCACTACAGACAATATTTTTAATAGCATATGGTGTTTTCTCGGTTGATTTTCCAACAAACTGTTTCTCTAAAAGTCTTTCTCGTAAGAGTGTGTTCTCTAACAGCATTCAAAGACTTGGTTTTTGGTTTTATAAAGCATGCAAATCTGCACATTGTCCCGAATTTTCCCTTGGGGATCAATAAAGTACATCTTATCTTATCGATCCATATTTTAAAAAAATACAAAAAATTCTTGTAAGAGTATCAGCAGTCAGAGAAGACTGATTGTGATATCTGTTGTTTTAAAAATTACCCTTTTCATCTAGTTTTAAATGGCTGTGAAAACTAAAAGGAAATCTTGCATCAGTTTGCTTTTCGAAATATATTTTTAGAAGTAGAGAAAGTGGAGGTGCGATTTATTTCACACAGCATTTCGATGCATTTCTGTATTTCTGTATTTTTACACCAGACAATGTCCAGGTCCCAAGACACACGTGTACAGTAATCAAGATCGCGAAGCAGAGCCGAGTCTTCAGAGGGTGGACTCGAGTGTGTGCTGTCTGTGGCTGGACAGAGCGCTGACTTTAGCAGACCTGGCCTCTTTGTTCTTCCCAGCATGCAACGCTTCTTCCTTATGAAGAATCTGCATAGAGACACACGTTAAAGCTTAAACCCAAAGCACGAAGTAACCTGATAAAACTAGAGAACAATTCCTGTGTGTGTGTGTGTGTGTGTGTGTGTGTACTTACCATGTTCATAATGCGCTGTCGAAGTTCTTCCTGGGTCAAAGGTCGCTCGTCCTCGTGTGGTAGTAGCAACTCTTCTATATCATAGTCATCCCTGGTGTATAAACGTAACTCAGTCATGCACAAATTCGGAGCCGTAGCTTTCTGTAGAAGCTCGCAGTTCAGGGCATCGATAAGGAACGAAGTAAGTTTATCAAACTGGATGCGAACAAATTTATTTGTAATTCGTTCATAGGTGCATTTACACAAGAAATGTTCTGGTGTTCATGAAAATCCAGTTGGTTGAGAAAAATGTTTGTTTTGCTCCTGAGCTTGTGTAAATTTACGTACATATTATGCGTAAATTTACGTATAATTTACTTCAGACCGTATAACAGTCCACGAGTTGCTGCGATTTTCTATACGGATTGCGCAATAAGTTTAAATCACTCATTTATTTCAATTACACACGAATTTAATGAACATTTCGTGAAACTCTGTCACTTCATATGTATGCATGGATTTGGACTAATAAGACTAGCCATTCAGTGAAGACAAAAGTAATGGCATCCTACAAAAGGAGGAAGCGTTAGTGTGTATCTCTGGTATCTATGGCGCTCTTTCACCGTTTAGTCGGCTCTCTGTGAGCTTTACCTTTTATGGAGTTTTGTGGGCGTGGCCAAATACAAATCAATTGTGTTGTGAATGTGCTTGGCAATTTATGTCTGATTGTTGTTTATCAACATACGCACATGAATATGAAGAAAATCAGGGGATTTTGGTTCGTTTGGCTTTCAAAATCATCGACACACAATTTTAGTAAACGAGTGATAAAGGAGACCGATAGTTGTCGAGCATCTGTGAAACGCTGTGACTGTTGATGGTTACCCACATCACACTGAAAAGGGAAAAACATTCTAGTGACGCAGATGAAGGCCCTGAAACGTCACCAATTATTCATATGTGGTAAATATAAACTGTGGACCAACATTAACCTCATTAGGAGGCAACAGTGGATTGAGGTTCCCTGGGGCTTTAATTAACTGCCTTATGAGTACCAGTGTGTTTAGCTGAAGCCCTCTTAGTTTTCTACTAATTGCTTGCCTAGTCATGTATCACATGGCTCACCTCCCATCAACTATCAGCTCCTTTAACAGCTCTGTGCATGAAATTAACTCTGACTCACTTTGTAAGTAACTTTGGATAACAAATATGACCTGTAATACATAACTTTACATTTTCAGCCGTACCATTTTGACGTACTTACCCAGAAACCGGAGGCTGCACGACAGGGGCCTGCTTCTCCATCTCCTCACTTTGCCCAAGCAGCACCTGAGCCACCAGCTTCGGATCATAATCCTTCTCCGGGTCCTGTTAGGATATAAAAATATGGATAACTCTAAGTCTGATCTGTTGGAACTAGAATAAATCTCTTTGAAATGTGTTTCTCTGTCTGTACTACTGACCACAAATCTGCCATAAATAGAAAAGAAAACCCCCAGCATACATACATAATAAATTACATGTTTAATACTTTTCAGTGCAATTCCCATACATGAGGGAATATATGCCACAAATGTCTATCAAAAGCCTTGGAGGGGTACAAACTTTGTTACCATCTCAGCCTTGGGACAAAAGCTGTCTAATATAATCTAATACAGTATAATTAAAGAAAAGAAAAAGAAATAAACAGCCACCATTACACTTTAATTGAGATAAGTAGCTTTATATGTGAGGTTTAATGACTTTCTGACATATAAATAAAGATTTGATAGATTTTGCTAGATGCTATATTACTTCAGTACGTTAACTGGTTCCTGATAAATGAAAAATATTCAATTTGAAAACTCCTGTAATTGTTGTAATTGTTAATTTGTCATGCTGATGTCATATTATCCAAAATTTCAGTAAAATTAATGCAAGACTGTAGAATTAACAGCATTATCCTTTTAAAAAGGGCAAAGAGGATCAGATTTGGAGCTAATCATAGGACTTACATCATAGTGACACCAAGTGTTCAAACTTAGAAGGTCATTTTTTTAAACATTCTTAATAGTAGACCAACTTTAAATGTATTTTTAACATATCTTTTAAAATATATTGATTACAGCAGTGTTTATTCTACACCTCACAAACACAGTGATTAGCATATAAAAGGTAAATAATGCAGCCTTCATCAGTGCTATTAATCAGAGAGGCGTAATCTTATTAAAACCAGGTGCAAGAGATTATCTCTCTAAAAAGAAGAAATGTTAAAAATGTGGGTCTTGTTTCGTGGTTATTGTACCTTGGAGTTGATGAAGGCATGCACGGTGAGCAGCTCGTTGGTTTTCTGCTCCACCAGCCTCAGGTACGTCATGATGTTGGAGTCTCTGATTCCTGCCGAAGAACCGAGTAAATCGTCCACCGCTGCACGGTCGCAATCGATCTTATTAAACACGTCGCTCACTCCTACATTACAACACACACAAAAAACAAACTTTTAATGCTAAGGATCTCATTGAAAAAACAAAAACAAAAACAAAAAAACGGCATCTTAATGCCAAGTCGCACGATGCGTAAAACTCGCTCAGCACTTCCCCTGTTTTACTCAGCCTCTCTATTTTTATATATTTATACATTTGTATAAAATTTTTTGTCACTACGTATACTCTCTACCTGGCTGCTACCCCAGTAACTGCTATGTCCATATATATTATAAGCTTATATATTATCTGCTGAATACTCTGCCATAGTATGTTATGTTTACATTTATAGCAACTCATTATATTGTTATTCGTTTGCACTACTGTCATATCTGATTCACTTTCTTACTAGAAGTGTGTACTAGCCGGCGCTGCACTGTCTCTTACTGTGCCTATTGTCCTGTTTTTAGTAGTTATTGTACTGTCTTGTGCTGTTTGCACGTGTACTTTATATAAAAATGTGTAGTCTCTTGTAGTTCTGTGTTGTTTTATGTAGCACCTTGGTTCTGGAGGAACGTTGTTTCGTTTCACTGTGTACTAACTAGCTGTAGATGGTTGAAATGACAATAAAGCCACTTGACTTATTTTTATTTATGAATGCATAGTGAAGCTTAAACTCCTTAGAAATCCAGTGAAATCACAGAACCCCATTTTCTGTACGTAGTCAACTTCAAAATTATTATCAAAACAGATGTCATGATTATACAACTTGTAGTTACACAGAAAAGTGTTATATTTCCAGCTGCGTAACACACTCCACACCGTGCTGTTATAGGAAAATAATCCAAAAGAAGGACGGGTTAGTTCCTGTTTTATACGAAAATGCTGCACACCTTCTGACCAATCAGATTCGAGCATTCGACCACACTGTGGTATAAACAGTTTGAAACAACATTTAGCAGAAAACTGCTGCACACGGTTAAATACAGTTTTCTACAGTTTTTACGGTTGCAAAATATGCAAAACATTATTCATATAATATTATGTATTATTATTTTATTTGTTCGTATTTTGAGACTTATATGACTTTTTTTAATGTCAATTTTCATTTAACTTTTTATATCATATTGATTCATTTTAGGTCTATTTTATCCTGAATAAAATAATATTCATCATTATAACAAACTTCAGTGTAAGAAACTGTGAGAAACAATTGTAAAATCTTTTATCAGAATACATGTGGCACAGTGGGTAGAGTTGCCACTTCACAGTCACCGTGTTCCCGGTTTGATCCAGAGCTCTGCTTACTGCTTGTGCGAGGATTCGTGTGTTCTCCCCGTGTTCCTCTGGTTTCCTCTCAGCACCCAAAACACACTGTTAATTGGACTGGCTTTGCTAAATTACCCCTTCGTGTGAATTACTGCGTGAATGTACAGTATAGTGCCCTTAATCCCATCCGGGTATTCCCGGTATTCCCGCTTCCTGGGACAGACTGCGAATCCACCGCGACCCTGACCGGGATTAAAAAGCACTTCCTGAAGACTGAATTTTATGACCTCAGTACACATTCGAGCCGAGATTCTGCTCGTATGTTGTGTTTTTTAGTCATTAATGTCTTTATATCAAGACGTTATGAGATGAGAAAGAAATGACTAGCACTAGCGGTTTTCATATTATTTTAACAGCAGTGCTTCTTCTCACCTGTCTTGATCTGATCCAGGGTTTCGGTGATTTCTTTAGCCTGAGCCTCGTACTCCAGGGCCTGAGCTTCAGCGTCTCTCTGCTGCTCCTCTATCTGCTTCAGGTTGGTGTGATGCTCCTGCTCCTGCTGCAGATCCTCCACCTGGAACCTCTCCATCTCCTCTTTGATCTGGATCAGCGAACAGAAACACACAGTGAGCAATTTTTTTTTTGGATAACTGTGTTTTTTGGATGATGTTACATATGAACATAAAAAGAAAGAGTCGTTCACCTGAGACATGTTTGGTGTCTGTTTTTGTTTTTTTTACGAAACTAATGAGACGTAATGTAAGCCTCGTATATCTTAGTATCAGTTTAGCATTGGGAAAACTGCAGGTCCAAATCAACACACAGATGAACACAGAAAACTACAAAACTGCAGAATAAGGCCAAAAGCACATTTAAAACCAACTAAAAACATATTTTTACAAATGAACATGTTAATCTGTGCTGTTTTGGCTTGTATGTTTTTCTCAGGATTTTATATATTCTGTGTTTTATGTTTATTTTCTTTCCTTGATACTTATAATTTATATTTATAATTTGTTGTACCTGCTTTTTATGTTGCCTCTTGGCCAGGTCGTCATTGTAAATGAGAACTGGTTCTCAATTGACTTACCTGGTTAAATAAAGGTTATTATATGCTCTTGTCTACGTACAGCAATTTTTGGTCAATGTTCCATGATTTAAATCTGCTTTTTGAAAAAAATTTACTTATTTACTTACTTGCTTACATTAAAGACCTCTTCTCTGACTCACAGTTTGTCACAGTTTCACATGCAGTTTGCAAAATGCTAATCTGGTAATTACAAACTTCTTTTATTTGTTAGCTACATTAACTTCATAGCTCCAGTGTAACACTAAAGAAGCAGACACCAAACATCTCCTGGCTGAGCAAGTACATTTAGATTATGAGAAAAAAATTGTAAAAAAAAAAAAAAAAATTTGATTTTGACTTACCTGTCTGATTTGATCTTTCAAAGCCTCAGCCTGTGTGTTTTGCTCGTTCACGTAATTAAAGAGAGCAAAGTTCCTGTCTTCAGCTGCACGCAATACACAATATCATACAGCAACGAGTTTAACTCATAAATTAGACACACACTCTATTACAGAACCATGCTGAAGCATTAGTCATATTATTACAGCTGAAACATCATCTCAGAATAGATTAGATGGAGATTAGACAGAGCTGACTCACCCTGGATAAATTTGGTGACTAGCAGGTCCAAATCGTCCTCGCCGGTCACCTTCTGGATCCGCTGGAAAACTTCTTCTAGAGTCTCCGCCGCCACCTCCGAGTCGGTCCTCCGCTGCTCCTTCATTTCTGCCATCATCATCACCAACATCATCATCATCAGCAGCATCATCACCATCACCATCATCAGCAGTATCATCATCGTCATCATAACCACCATCATCATCAGCAGCAGCATCATCATCACCATCATCATCATCACCATCATCATCATCATCATCATCACCATCATCAGCAGCAGCATCATCAGCATCATCATCAGCAGTATCATCATCATCATCATAACCACCATCATCATCATCAGCATCATCACCACCATCATCAGCAGCAGCATCATCGTCATCAGTAGCAGCAGCATCATCAGCATCATCACCATCATCATCATCAGCAGCATCATCATCATCAGCAGCAGCATCATCACCATCACCACCATCATCATCATCATCAGCATCATCATCATCATCATCATCATCAGCATCATCGTCATCATAACCACCATCATCAGCATCATCATCATCAGCAGCAGCATCATCACCAGCATCATCATCATCAGCATCAACATCATCACCATCATCATCATCATCACCATCATCATCATCATCATCATCATCTTCATCATCATCATTATCATCATCACCATCATCATTCATATTTTCAGTGTGAGATTATGCTACTTAACCAGATGTTTCTTTTTATAACCCCCATCTTTAACAAGGGTGCCAATATTTCTGGAGCTCTCACCGTGTGTGGGGCTGAGTGTGTCGTCCAGTCCTGTCCTCTCGTTGCACTTGGTAGTCATGAAGTCTTTAAGGCGCTGCTCGTGTGCGATCAGCCTCTCCAGCTCCTTCATCTCGGCGCTGTACTGCGCCAGGTCCTTCACCGCCTTCTCCTTCATCATCGTCATCTTCGTCTGGGCCTCCACTCTGAAGATCACGCAAAAACATAGAGTGTGTTTACATACACACTAATAATAATAATAATAATAATAATAATGATAATAATAATAATACAGTCATTATCTGATTAGTCAAGTGATCATGTAAACATCATATTATTATTATTAATCGATATGAGCAATACTGAATGAAATGAAGCTTCTTTTCCCATGATCAGGGCTCCACCTGCCGTATCTTAGGTCAAGAATAAAACACTGTGTGTCATGCTTTTACAGGAAAATAATCAACCACAGAGTGGTGTGATAAAGTGGAAGTTCTGATACCACTCCAAAGTTGATTATTGTCCTATAACAGCAAGTCCTGGAGTGTTTTATTCCTCTTATACCAAGCAACATGCCAATGTTTATGGTTACTTTTAACGTTGTGGAAGAGTTACAGAATTACGCAATGATAACGTATTGGGATGATTAATATAAACCTGTGATTTTATTATCAGAGCTGATAGAAAATTAAGACACCTTAATTGACCAATCAGATTCGAGAATTCTACAGTGCTGTGGTATAACACTTTAAAACACCATGTACTCATTTTCTTTTAGTAGAAAGCTAACGCTTGGTGTCCACATGATACTTTTATACAGTTCTGTGCAAAAGTCTTACAAGTCTCACATGCAAGAAATGCTGTAGAGCAAAGATGCCTTCAAAAATAATGAAATTAAATGTTTCTACATTAAAAAAAATTACTATAAAGAACAATAAACAGTAATAAATGAAACAAAGTCAATATTTAATGTGACGATCCTTCGCTTTTTTAAATAAAGCAGTATCTGAGGTGCAGTGTGTGCAGTTTTATAAGGAAATGAGCTGGAAGTGTTACTGAGCATCTTGCAGAAGCAGCCACAGTTCTTCTGGAGACTTTGACTGTCTTTGACTGTCGACTCGCTTCTTATTTCTGCAGCGAAACCCAGCAGCCTTCATTATGTTTTTATCTGAAAAGTGTCTCTTATGGAATCTGCTGCTTTCTTTACTGACACACAAACATTTTTCTGTAACGTTTCATTTTGTGCTGGAAAACTAATGTTTGGAATCTAAAATGTTTTTGTACTGAATCAGTAATGTAGAAGTCAGAAAATAAACATCTATAACAAAGTTTGTACTAAAAAAAATAGGGTGCCTAAGACTTTTGCACAGTACTGTATATATATATATATATATATATATATATATAAATAAAAACGCAGTAAATTCAGTTCACCTGGCATCATAAGCTGCTGTCGACATGCCGATGACATCGCCAATCTCCCGCCGGATTTCCTGAAGCTCCTATAAGAGAGAAAGTCTCCCACATTTACCAAAACTTTGCTTCTCATGCATGTGATTAAATCCTGAACCCCAGTCTCGCGTTCTATAAACGCTGACCTTGTCCAGTTTGCGGTGCAGCTGCTGGAAGCGGACGCGCTCCATGCGCAGCGTCTCCAGCTCCCCTCTCAGCTGGCTGTTCTTCGCCAGCTGCTCATTGAAGCGAACGTGAGCCTGCAGGTGGGTAAAAGCGAGAGAGAGAGAGAGAGAGAGAGAGAGAGAGAAAAGCTAGCAACTTGAAACAGAAGTGAATATTACAACTTAAAGCAAAAAATAAATAAATAAATAAATCCCTGCTTTACGGTCACACAAAAAGGTTGGAGTTATTAGGGAATATTTATTTCATATTATTTCACGAGGAAGAGTGCTGTGGTGTAAGAGGAATAAAACAATTGGGGATGTGATGTTTTGGGAAAGTAATCAACTATAGGGTGGTAACAGTAACTCTGCATCATCACACCACTTCAGCGTTGATGATTTTCCTATAACAGCACCACACTGATTATTTTTTTGCTTACTTGTATTCTTCAGTTTGGCCCAAGGGTATGCAAACCTTTGCATGGCTTCCTGTCTTGCTGATTGGTTCCTTGTATAATTGTTTCCACCTGCTGCTTTTTTATTGTGTACTGTTGCAAAGTTTGCCATGTTCATTTGCATCCCTAAGCTGTGGTTTTCCACTAGTCCAGCCTCTGCTCTTAGCTCGGCGTGGGTTGGCTTTCTGTACGAATAATCCCCCTGATCTATCTGCCAATGACACTCATTCCACATCTGCGCCGAATTTATGACGCTTGGAAAAGTTTCACAGTCATACAGTAAGATTTAGATACTGGAGTTAAAATATTCAATTTGATCAGGCTTTGCATCAGAAAGAGCAACTGCAGTAAAAATAAATTTAAATTTCAAAGCAAATACAAAGCTGGTGACATTTCATCAAAGAAATAAGTTAATTCTCATGAGCCTTGATATACTGATTGATTGAAAGGTTTTTTTGAACTACACCTTTTAAAAAAAATTCAAGACAATAAAAATGATTTTTTTTTTTTTACTGTATCCAAAAGCATTTTTTTTTCCTTCAGTTTTTTTAACATATATATATATGTATATATATATATATATATATATATATATATATATATATATATATTTTATACCCCATTTTCTCATGGTCATTTGCTAATGGGCTGCTTGCACAAACACTTCTGCATTATAATCACAAAGGCTTCCGTCTCGTCTGCTATAATGGCAGTGATGCTATTTTACGCATTTTATACTGTTTCCTTCGTCATACATAAACAACTGTAAAGTTAGAAATACACCTATTGGTAGAAACGAACACGCATGCTAATTGTTAACCCAACACTATGACTTTATTGCAGGAATAAAAAAGAAAAACGTGGGACATTGCTGTCTCGCTGTATTGCCCAATGTAAACAGTGTAACTGGAGACACGACGGAAATACATCATAGCCCTGAGTGCAAGTAGCCCATTCTCGCCCACTAGCTAGTTCTCGCCTATCACAAAGTTTCTTCCTCATATCATCTAAGGGAGTTTTTCCTTGCCACAGTCGCCTCAGTCGCCTCAGGCTTGCTCACTAGGGATAATTCTGTCTAAGATCTAGGACTGTTTGCATGTTTTTGTTTCTGTTTGCATGCTTTTTGTTTCTTATGTTCTGTAAAGCTGCTTTGAGACAATGTTCATTGTTAAAAGCGCTATACAAATAAAATTGAATTGAATTGAAATATGTCAATATTGAAATTGAATAAGTCACCAGATCTTTTCACACAGCTGCTCAGGAAAACTCTCTTCTGTGCTCTCTTACACTCCCGAATGCAACCTGATTTGACGCAGAGAACGTAGAATGTGCAACAGCTCTTACTCTAACTCTAACTCTTACTCTAACTCTAACTCACCCGGTCCAGTTTATTTTCCAGGGTGCGAGTGGCCTTTTGGATGTGGCGAGTCTGAGGCTTCTGACTGTGAACGGTACTAACATCTCCTTTTCTCAGCTCTTCCAGTTTCTTCTGAATACTCTGGCTCTGTCAACACACACATATAAACACGCCTATTAAAAAAAAACATTCGAAATGTCAGCCTTATCCAATTAAATAGACTTTTTGTAAGGGTCTTTAAAATCAGCATCAGAATTAGCATAAAATGTGTAATTATTAGATATAATATTTAAAACTGCTATACTGTATATCTAATATATAAATTATGATGTTATGACCTTTTAATATTAGTCTCCTTCATAGGTCACATGATCAGATTTGCACAATGTCTCTCTGATGCCAAGCTTGTGCACACAGTGATGCTCTTTCCAGGTGAATATATAATATAAAACAGTACACAACTCAGACTGAAATGCACTTGCATGTATTATGAATTTAGTAAAAGGGGAGTGAGAGGTTTCGATTGGGTTTGTCTTTTAGCTTTGACCTCTGAGGATGTTCCTATAGGAAGATGGCTGCTGTATGTACAGCATGCGTTTTGAATTGTAAATAACTCAGCCACTTTGTTGCGTGTGCGTGCAGCGTGTGCGTGCAGTGAGTCCATGTGTGTGTGTGTGTGTGTGTGATGTTGGAAGGTCATCACCTCTCGCTCGATCTCTGCTTGAACGAGTCTCTCTCTCTCCAGCTGCTCGTCGAGCTCGCTGCGGCGGTTCAGGAGAGCTCGGAGCTGCTGGGCGTCGTGGCTGTCGGTCTGTCTACGTGACTGGCTCTCGGACGCACGCAGGTTCTTCTGCAGCTCCTCGTGCTCCTCGCACAGCTTCTCCATCTCCAGCCTGACAGGCGGCACACGTGCACGGAGTGATGGAGCACAAAATAATGAGAAAATTATAAGAATAATATAAATATTAACAGAATTTGAACTAGTCTTTTTCATGATGAAAAAATAGTTTTAAATGCACCAAGTGCTTATTATTGGAACAAAAATACACAGTGCAGACTGTACAAGTGAAAATTCGATATATTCAGCAAGAATCTAAATCAAATCGTGAGATTCCCAGCGGTTTATCCTGGTCAGGGTGGCTGCAGTGGATAAAGAGTCTATCTCAGGAAACGCTGGGAATGAACTAGGATCAATCCATCGCAGGGCACTATGCACGCACACACACACACTCACACACACACACACACATTGTGCTGTTCAGTGGAGGCTGTTTGGAGTTTCGTATGTTCACCTCGTGTCTGTGTGGGTTCATTCCGGGTTCTCCGGTTTCCTCCCAGCTCCCAAAAACATGCCAGTAGGTGGAGTCACACATAAAGGCAATGTAGTTTCACAACCAATCCAAGTACTGGTGTGTTTTTGGACAGTGGGAGGAAACCGGAGAACCCGGAAAGACATGGGTAGAACATGTGAAACTCCACACAGACAGTAACCTGAGCTCTGGATCGAACCAATGAGGCAGAGATGCCTCACGATGTGCAGTGTTACAGAATAAAAGTGCGGATGTGTGTCTGTGATTGTCTGACTGACCGCTGTTTGCGAATAAGCTCCTGTGACTGGATGCTGTAGGCCTGCCGCTCGCCCTCCATGATGCGAAACTGCCTCTGTAGCTTGCTCATCTCTGTCTCTGCTGTGACACACACACACACACACACACCTCAGACCGAAGCCACATCTAATTTTTATTTTAACAGCTACACGTTCTTCACTGATATCTCATTTACACATTACTATGCGCATACCCAGTGCATCAGTGTCCATGTCGCTGGCGTCAGAGTGGACGCTTACCGCTGATCTTCCACGAGGCATGACGACAGTGATGAGCTAAAACAACTGCACTGTGAAGACATGGAGATGTGGTAAAGGGCTTTTTGAAAAATTTATGTTTTCACCACAAGATGTAGTGAAAAGAGCAGTGAGCTAGCCATCAATGTTCACAACCTAGTAACAGATTTTATTCATTTAGAATTCAAAATCCTTTTACTGCTTTTCAGTATTTCAGCACTCTTTCCCACCGTCACAGAGAGAAAGAGATAGATAGAAAGAGAGCGAGAGATAAAAAGAGAGAGAGAGAGAGAGAGATACTGTGTCTGTATCCACACTTTGGCAATAAAAATGTTAATATCTGTAATGCCTATAAAGCAACCTTTTGACTTTGACTTTTGGGGGGGGTGGAAATGAATAGAAAGCGAAATAGCTCTAGTACAGTAGGTAGGTAGGTAGGTAGGTAGGTAGGTAGGTAGATAGATAGATAGATAGATAGATAGATAGATAGATAGATAGATAGATAGATAGATAGATAGATGGCTGGATGGAAGATTTGACAGACAGGCAGAATGCCAAACAGACAGAAAGGTAGACTGATGGTTAGATAGACAGATAGATAGATGGATAGAAGACAGTTGGACAGACAGCCAGAAAGCCAGTCAGATAAATAGATAGATAGATAGATAGATAGAGAGAGAGAGAGAGAGAGAGAGAGAGAGAGAAAGAGCCAACCTAAAAACAGATTTTATTCATTTAGATTTCCAAATCTTTTTACTGCTTTTCAGTATTTCAGCACTCTTTCACACTCACACAGAGAGAGAAAGATAGATAGACAGATAGACAGATAGATAGATAGATAGATAGATAGATAGATAGATTAAAATTCTCTGCTTAAACAACTGAAGACTTTCTTTCCCTCTAACGAAAAGCATCTTTATAAGAACTTCTATTTTAAATAACAGCATTTTCCATCAAAACACTGTGTGGCACAATTATTGGCACCCATAAAGAATATTTAATATTAGAAAGAATAAATGATATTTCAGTCTCCAACACTTCATATTTGCCACACTGGGGTTGAACAGAAGAAGTGGACCTTTCAGACAGATAACGACCCCAAACATAATTACAAATCAACACAGAAACAGTCACAGGGGCACGAAATCGCTGCTTTGCAATGGCCATCTCAACTGCTGTATTTGAGCCCTGGTGGAAACCCGTGGTCTGAAACGAAGAGGATGTTCAACACGTGCAAAACGGAGAAAATAAAAGTTCCTGTTGGACATCAGAAGAAGAGACACTGTGCTGCTTTTCTCTCCACTGTAAAACACGACAGCCCCATTAAGTTATGTGAAACTTATTTCTTCTCTTTAACTCCAACGGTCATGGCAGGTTTTGTATATTGAACTCAGGTTCATACGTTTTCAAAAATTAAAGTAATCTATTGTCTTGACTTTGAGTTGAAACAAACGAGTTTCTAAATTTAACCAACAAGAAATGTCTTACAGCGAAGGGACGTTCACCAAATATTAACTGTGGGGGTGTTAGTGGTGGCATAGTTATGACATTTATACGATACATGATACGTATTATGATGTAGGATTGCTAAGAAATTGCCAGCCAAATAAATGTGAAGGCATATTTAATGTCTCAAAAATAAAGGATTTAACACCAAAAGGAAAAAACACTAATAAATATAAGATTTAACAACAAATCAGCTGCTAATCTCTTATAAAAAGTTATAAATGTTATAAAAATATATCACAACACTGATATTATATCCTCATATTGCCCCAGCCTTAGTACCAATTATTGGGGGTGCCAATAATTTTAAAACCAGTGTTTATATTTATAACAAAAACATGGTGTTAATACAAAATTATACAGATAGCAAAATATGGCTCATGAATTCATTTATTTCTCATTTTGGAGTTGTTTGAAAATAGCAGGAGTGCATTTAGTATGATAGTTTGTAATTTATGACTTCACCCAAGTCTCTTTTATTATTATTAATATTATTATTATTATTATTAATATTATTGAGTTTTATTGAGTGCCATATATTAGTTAAAGGTCACACTACAGTTAATGAATGTTAAATAAAATATAAACAAAGGAATAAATAAAAATACAACCCAGCTATCTATATTATAGCTACTCATTACTTACTACATGAAGTTAGCTCGTTAGCTAGTTAGATATAGTGGACTAGTTAGCTAACGTAGAGTGCTAGTTAACCAAAATAATGCCAAAAAAAGACTTCCTTACCTTCAGAGAGTTAGTTTAAAAACAGCAGGGTGAATTATCTGCACTGGCTGGAGGAGCCTCCTGAGAGCAAGTTGTTAGCAACCGTCGCTAGGCGCCTCTGTGTTTCTATCCGCCCTGCATACTACCGCACTAAACAGTACGCACCTGCTCCGCCCACGGCAGGTTTCTGTGCATCCTACTTAGTATCCTAGTATGCGGTTTTGGATGTTAGCCTACGGTGGCGCCAGATCTCAAAAAATGAGCTCTGTTTTGTGGTGAATGCAGACAGAAACACAAAAACATTTTAATTTGACTTTATTTATATTTTTACAGAGTAGTTACAGAAATAACATAGATGATACATTTATAAATATGTGTGTATATACTGATTTACAGTGCCTGTGTTAGCATTAAGGGTTGGTTATGCCTTTAATTAGAGAGAGAGAGAGAGAGGAATAGATAGATAGATAGATAGATAGATAGATAGATAGACATATAGAGGAAAAAGTACAGACAGATAGAATGATGGTTAGAGACAGATAGACAGATGGACAGATAGATAGATAGATAGATAGATAGATAGATAGATAGAGCCAGACAAATAGACATATAGTTGTACAAATGGACAGACAGATAGAATGATGGTTAGAGAGAGATAGACAGACAGATAGATGGATAGACAGACAGACAGACAGATAGATAGATAGACAGATAGATAGATAGATAGATAGAGAAAGAGCCAGACAAACAGGCATATAGTTGTACAAATGGACAGACAGATAGAATGATGGTTAGAGAGAGATAGACAGACAGATAGATGGATAGACAGACAGACAGACAGACAGACAGACAGATAGATAGATAGATAGATAGAGAAAGAGCCAGACAAACAGGCATATAGTTGTACAAATGGACAGACAGATAGAATGATGGTTAGAGAGAGAGAGAGATAGACAGACAGATAGATGGATAGACAGATAGATAGATAGATAGATAGATAGAGAAAGAGCCAGACAAACAGACATGTAGATGGACAAATGGACAGACAGATAGAATGATGGTTAGACAGATAGATAGACAGACAGACAGACAGACGGACGGACAGATAGAATGATGGTTAGACAGATAGATAGACAGACAGATAGATACTTAGCCTAGACGCAGGGGTGGAAATTACTTGAGTAATTGTACTTTGTTACTAAAGTATTATTTTGTGTATTTATACTTCACTTTAATATTACTGAATGCTTGTACTTAACTGAGGGTAAAACGTAGCCTACTTGTTACGCAATGCATTTTTAATTAGACCTTTAACGCACTCATTACAAATTCCACTATCTTCTTCTCTTATCCAGCTAATAAAATACACTACATGTCAGCCAAACGTGCTCTGGTGCATTTCAGATAAATTCAGTTTAAAGCATCCAATCCTAAGTCTATTAATGTAGAAAAACTATCAAGAATCATGTCAATTCTTCGTCCTTCTCATGCTACGCAGTGTATTTCACGCTATAGCGATCTGTGTAAAGATGGATAAGCCCCTGGACTGCAGTGTGGAAGTTGAGGATGAGCGCCTCGGCCCTACCTCAGTAAAATGTTTCAATATGCTGCAGTAAGCAAAGACCCGTATAAAATGAGGCATCTCCTTTACCTCCCTAGAGATACTGTATGAACATCTATACTGTATTCATCTAATTTGAAAAAGCATGTTGAGATAAAAATTTACCTAATTTACTAACATTGACTACTATATTCAACTTAAATTAGCCTACTTTAAAAACACAATAGTTGCTTATAACAGTTTTAGATAAGTAATAAAAGTTAGTTTTTACATGAAAACATGACATTGCTTAATTTCATCAGTTAAAAACATTTACTTTTTAAGTTTTAATACTTGAGTACATTTGAAAGTAGCATTTTTTTTTCTTTTTATTGTTTGGCTGGATCCTTACACTTTGAGTATAATTTCTCAGTATATTTTCCACCCCTGCCTAGACATCTATCACTGACACAATGGGCCAACATGGTTAGTTGTTATCCTCTTTATTTTCCTCCTTACTCTCCTCTTTACTTTCCTCTTTATCCTCAATTTTATCTTCCTCTTTATTGTCCTCTTTATTATCTTTTTTATTATCTTGCTTATTTTTATCTTGTGGTGGCTCCTCAGGCGGTATCGGTGGGATTCCCTCTAAGATTGAGGCGAAATATTCGTTTTTGTTGAGATCTGGCTCCTTGACCAGGAGATGACACTTTGGAAGGTAATAAGCGACCGTGAGTGCTGTATTGCTAATCAAAGTGAACACTACTTGAGCGATCGTCTTGTCTTTGTCACCCAGGCCAGCATAGATTGGAATAAATATGACCCATATTACACAGTAGATCAGGCTGGCGATGGTAATGTCTCTAGCAAAGTTATACTGCCTGACCGGCTTTGGCGCCATGAAGGTGCACATGAAGCAGATCAAGGCCAGCAGGCCGTTGAAACCCAGCATGAGACCAAAGTTCAGTATGGGCTCGACAGGGCAGGGCAGGAACCTCGTCACAAAATTCACTTCCAGACTGTCTACCCACTTGGTGAGCGAAGGCCCTTCAATGATAAACCAGCCAACGAACCCTGACTGAACACCACAACACGCTAGCACCAGACTCCAGCTGCCAAGGCCTTGCAGGCTCTCCATTTTCTCTGGAGCTTTTTCAGGGAACTCGCATACATAAACAATCTGTCAATACAAAGAAGTAAACAGAAAGGGATTACACAATTTGAACAGCATGTCTACAAATACTACAAATTTGACTTTCAATCTCCATGCTCACCTGCATGGAGATAGCCAGGATGGTGGACAAGGCCACAGTGGGGAACATGACATACAGAAGGATCTGTATACGGCAAATGCCATCATTCGGCTGACCCAGGTACAGCACCAGACTAATACAGCTTCCCATCAGACTCATCAGGCCCAAGCCACACAGAGGTCCTCCCAATGCTTTCAGGAGCGGAGTCCCTCTGTGCTGGAAGAACAGGATGCCCATTGCTGCCTGACAGGACAGCAGCAGAAGTCCAGCCAGGATCAGAGCTACCGATTCAAAAGATGACCAAGCCAGGTATTCATAGGTGGGGAAGACGCAGCTGGTACTGCGGAACTTGGACCACTGGCGTGGAGGACATTTGGTGCATTGGATATCGTCTTTGAAGGAAGGAAAATAAGAAGATGTGAAAGTGGTTTTGATATATTTAACCCCTTCAGACTTGGCATAATTGCATAATTGCGCTGTAAAAATGTTATTATTAGTACACATATCTAGTTGGTATTGTTGGTATTGGTACTAGAGACATTGAAACAACAAAAAAGAAGGTACAAACAATAATAAAAATAAAAAATACAGGAGTAGGCAGGATTAGGCAGGGAGTAGGTGCCATAATTCCTTCTGGAGTGTGCAGTAGTGGGGTTAAAATATACCTCTACTGTATACTATACTCATAACAACTTTGACAGTGTCTCACCTGTTCTGTTTTGATAGGTTCCCTCTAAACAGTCACTGCAGTCAAAGCAGCAGGAATAAAATCCTTTAACTATGCGCACTTGTCCCGATAGACAGTCTGAGGAGCATCTAGACGTAGGGACCTGTTATAAAGCAAGATTTAAAGTCAGACTTAAATGAAAAAACTACAAAGTAAAGTCATGCAGACCTCAGAGGTTTCCTTAATACCGTATTATTTGTTGTGTGCCATTTTATCTGTTTCTTATCAACCGTCAGGTTCCGGACGAAGGTCCCAATGTTTTTGAAGCTCATAGTGTTGTTCTGAAAGACCCATGCTAACAAATCATAGCCGATACTCGGGTTTCCTTCTGTGTCAAAGCTGATTTGTGTTCCATTCAGGGATAGAGAAACCTTTCGTACCCATGGCAACAACTGTGCACAAAAAAAAAACAAGAAGTAGTGTTGATTTTTGAGTTGAGTACAGGCCTTGCCATGTTGTGGATTGACATATAGGTGTGGATTGAAATCCTACCTGCCAGGGATAGATATTTTCCGTCTTGGGATGTCTGGCGCATCCGGTTATGTCGCAGCCGAGCATGTCGTGCAGGGCCTGGGCCACGCTGTAGACAGCGGAGTAGACACTGAAGGCAGTGCGCCGCACCAGCTCTGTTTCGACGATGCTGACGTTTGCAGGAGAAAGATTCCAGCAGCCTGGACACGGGTTCTCCAGAGGGGAGACGTCAGGATCTGGCAGTGTGATTTGCATTTGGACTCTCTCTTGCTCCATCTTCTTGAAAAGCTCCTTTACGTACGGGCTGAGCAGGTCGATGGGTTGGGTCATGTCGGTGAAGCCCAGCACGGTGCCAATGGTCTGAATGCCAGGCAGGGTGACGATGCTGCTGTATACAGCCCACGCTGTGCTAGCTAGCCAGACTCCCGTCATGTTCCTCCTGATTACCTGCAAAAAGAAGTAAAGATTCACTGGTGCTAAGAATATTATACCCTTATCTTTAACCTTATTTTTTTACCTGCTTTGAATTATCCTATGTGTATTTAATAGGTCATATCTACAAAACCTGATCTTATCAGTACAATTCATCACCTGTTTTGATTTTACTGCAACATCATTTTAAAATGTTATTTTAACATACCCAATATAGCATTATTTAAGAACCCAGAACAAAACCCTTTCATGTTCTAGGGAGTCATCATACAATAGATGTGATAGAAATAAGAAATGAAAGAAATGTATGTCATGTGACAGGAACTAAAATCACTTTTTGTTTCATATTTTACAGTAGTTTCTTTTTACTTTAGGTCAAAATGAATTTCTGTAATGTAAATATGAAATCTGATTAAAAAAAAAGTTAATTTAAAGAAATGTGCTTTCGTTATTGATTATTTTTCTATCTGATTCATATATTTACACATGTTAATTTTTCACATGTTGAACATGTGGTTTTATTCATCACATATCATTCATGTGATGTCACATGTGAGTCCTCACGTGCAAATACAGGGCATAACATGTTGAAGTGCACTTTCATATGAATGTATTTCGTATGAAAACACATATTACTCACATGATCACATGTGCAATGTGTGCGATGTTTTGTTAAGGGAAGTGCTAAAACAAATCCAGGGTGAAGGTGGATTTTTACATGCACGCTTAAGTTCGTATGGATCTAATCCAGCTTTGCACCTCACCTGCTTTTGTGACTTTTTTGAGTATTGAGTGTAATTCATTAACGCTTTGTGCATGCAATACACTCAATAATTAATGCGTTTAAAAGAAATTGTGTTGCTTTAAGGTCAGATTCCTGTTTGCATAGCGTTAATCAGCCCGATCTCATTTGTCAAGACTGAATCATGTGAAACAGTTTTTAACTTTTAACTGTATATCAGATATTATTTTATCTGAGATTACTTAATAAAGGCTCATTAATACTTTCACATATGTGTGAGTGCACGGATGTTTTCACTTTCATCAGACAAAGCATATGTTAAAAGTTACGGTTGGGTGCTAAAAGTTTGCATACCCTTAGGACCAAATGACTAAGGCAAATACATTTAAATTACAGCAACACGGCATTTAGTGTGTTGGGTTTCACAGATGTTCCTTCCTCCAAGTTCAAAATGATATTAGTTTAAAAGTTAAAAACGTGCATCTCTCTTATGACTTGCGTGTCCAGATTTTACTTTTATAACACAACATTAAATGCAGTTATAAACAGATAAAATGTATGACTTGTCATTGTTTACTAAATTGGAAAATTGCTGTGGAATAAGAAGCATTAAATACAGTTAACGGTAACTCTTCATCACAACGTTGATTATAATCTTGTAAGAGCACAACACAGAGTGATTATGTGTTATATTTTGGTTGTATTGTTGCAGGATGTACTCATGTTTAGTGACAACCTCGCAGTATGTTTCTCACTCACCTCTTTGAAGAAGGCGGTGCTTGCTGTGGAGGATGCGAACACCACCACCACGCCCACTTTGGCCTCCACTATGCCATCCAGGATCTCCAATATCATGGGCACCGGGTCTTCGTAGACTGGTATCAGTCCTTCGTATGCTACACAAATTCCCCCACTAGCAGCGTTCTGGGACACCTGCTGTTGACCCTGTTTGCCGTAAGTCTCATCACTGCCGATCACTGCCACCCAGTTCCATCCGAACTCCTGCAGCAGCTGCACCATGGCCATGGCCTGCCAGCTGTCACTGGGGGCAGTGCGCATGAACGACGGGTACGTCAGCTTGTCACTGAACCCATCACTGGTGGCTCTGTAGCTGACCTGTAGGAGGAAGGAGCTAGCATGAAAATGAGTTACAGAATTATCTTAACATAGAACACGTAATAAATGCTTTATTTGAGTTATTTATTAATTCATTTGTTTGTTTGTTATTACATATTTACTTATTAATGTATTAAAATATGTTAATAAAATGTACATTTGAAAATATTTTTATTAACATGATACTTTCATATGGCAGTAAAAGTAATGCTTGATTTATGTTTATTTATTACAGTTTTAATGTATTAATACTTTCCTGTGACTTTCCCAACACACACTTTTCCCACTGTTTCACGCAGAAATGAACTTGTTTTTAGAACTTCTTGTTTTTAGGTGGTTCTTACCTGTGGCATCAAGAAAAAGCTCACCAGCTGGCCAATGACAGCCGCCATCTCAGAGCTGTATGGGCCAATGACTGCGTGAACTCTGGTCATGTACTCAGTGTAGTTACACATGACGTCCACTTCGTCTGAGATGGCTGTGGTGAAGAAACGCAGTGTGGGCTTCATAATGATGGCGGACTGTCCGCAGTCATCATAGTTCTCGAAGCCCAGCTTCACATTAGGAAGAAGGTTGGGCGTAGCGTTGATTTCGTCTATTGTATACTTCATCACTAGTGCCAGTGCAAGGCCATACTGATCAACCCTGTCATAAAGAAAAACAGACTGCAGCCAGAAGGTCTATACAAGCCAACCTTGAGGAGTAATAAAAGAATACTTCAGTTTTATTTACCCCTAATCCATATTCAACCGAGGCCTATGTTGGTATCAGAATGATGTTATTCAGTTAACCGTGTGAAAAATAACCGCGTTAAACAGTTAAACTGTTGACCCAGACTTCAATGGAGATGAGATTTATTTCCACAAAGTGTTTTCACACATAGCAATAATAAAGATAATAATAACAATAATAATAGCAAATTGCTGTCAAAGGTGGCAGTAAAAAAAACAAAAAAAAGATGCAAAAACACACATTTTCGAATTCCTGAGTGATGCAACAGAAAAGCGTTTGCCCTATCGAGATCGCAAGTTTGAATCTTGACAATACAAAAATCCGTTGCTGGGTGTCCAAGAGAGCAAACTGGCCCTGCTGTCTGAGTGGAAAGGGCATACTTTCTTACCCCTGCCAGTCACAGAAACTAGCCAATCATCAGCATCTGTGAGCTCATGTATGCAGAAGAGGGCAGATAGCACTTTCCTCAATGTGTATTACAGTGCATTGTGACGCAGAATGAGTAGAAGTTTGAAAAGATGCGGTTGGCTCGCTTCATGTGTTTCAGAGGAAGCAGGTAGCTGTTGAATGATAAGGGAGAGCTGGCTGGTAGATGGGAAAAAAAACAAATGCAACCTGTTTTACTTTTCGCAAGCACGCATGTCTCAGTGCTTAGTGCTCGCAGAACTGAAATGATCTCACACGTAAAACTTTCTTTGTGTGAGAACAAATTAATGGCACTTTACGCTCACTGATACTCTATATGATACTCTACTCGCTCTCTCTGTTAAAGATCCTGTTTAAGCCCCATAGCCTGAGCTTTGAGAACTGACAAAGATGTGCACAGTTGTTGTTGTTTTTTTATATCACACAGTGCCCCGCCCCCTCAAACATTTTCAACCAGCGCAAGCTCAACAGGTGCGTTTCTAGAACAATCTCATCTATGCTAGGTACAATAAATGTGGTATTAATGCAGAATATAATATCACCCAACATGTTTAAAAGTGCAGTTATTTTCATGAGTAATACTAGGATTTTGATATTTGTATGAAATACATCAGTGAATGAATGTCTTTTTTTTTAAATAAACAAATTTGTCAGTGAGTCAGTGTTAACACAGTAACTCAGTTAATTATCACCGGACACAGACCTAGTTCTTAATCTCCCTTTGTAACAGTCAGAGCTAAAGCTGCAACTTTGTGTTTTCTGACATCTTCAGGACAGAGGAGTTTATGCTTTGCACTTTCTCTGTAACATGACCGATGCATTTTTTGCCTTATTAACTAAAAGAGAGAGAAAAAAGATAGGCTGGTGAGGGAATGGCTGTTTATAGCTGCTATAACATAAGTGAAAACAGGAAATAACTTGTTTCCTGGACATTCCACAACATTAAATATAACTATGAACAGATTAAAAAGCATGGACTGACGTTCTTTAATAAGTAAAAATTGTAAGGTTATGAGGAATGAAAAACTTCCTGTAATAAAAAAAAAACTTTTTTGATTTGCTTGGGCTTGTGTTTTATTCCTTACAAACAAAAGCTCTTTATAAGTACGTTTCATGTGAACATATTTCCTGTTATTTCCTTTATACAGGGAAATTTAAATTATTGTCTGTGGTAACTGCGCATAAGCTGCTGATGTACATATGTAGATAGAAAATAAGGTTGCTTTAATAGTAAGCAAAGTGAAATCCCTTTACATTTATGAAAATTGTATGCAAATTCTCTCTAGCCATATAGCACCTTTGTGTAACAAATCAGGTAATTGCCTTCTATAAGTCTTTTTAATTTCTAAAATCAATGTTAGCCCAATACATATAATTCTTCTTTCAAAGACAAAAGCTATGTAAGCCAGTTCTCTTGTAGATCTCCTCTGAGATCTACAAGACCCGAGAGCACAAATGATTACTTCTAGTAAAATCTACCTTTTGCAGTGAATATCGTCCGGTTCCACTCTCTTGGTCAGGTTGCTGGTCAGTTGGTTGATGGGAAAAAGTCCCCCAAGTAGAATATCTCCAGGAGACCTGAAGAGATTTGTGGAGATGTTCTGGAACCACAGTGGATTTGCCCCAAGAGCAGAACTAAGTAGGCAGCACAGAATCAGCAGCTTCGCCTGTCCGGCCATTCTGTAAAACATATTCATCAAATAAGAGAAAGCGAGTTAATGAGTCAGTTAAACTGGTTTTGCTTCAGCTTTTGGCTAGGGACTGATTTTCCTGACGGTCTGGAGACACTGGTGCTATGTGTCCTTATTCTTTGCTCAGGGTCCGTGCTTTGCTATGTATATATATATATATGGCCGGATGTGTATTTAAATCAGTGGTTTACAGAAAGCTGCCATCGAACCCACGCAAGTGTATGCAAATAAGCTGGTAGTGTACTCTGTGTCTTGCTCCCAGGTTCAACAATGATTTTACAAAGGCTTATTCATGAAATATTACAAATAGAAACAAAGTTTACGCTTTATATATGCATGAATCAAACCTGAAGGAATATGGGGGATTTTACAGAGATAAATTAATGACTGCTTTGTATTCCTTTGGTCTAAAATTGCAGAATGGCTGCAGGACTCATTAGTTCTGTCACACTGTAATGAATTTCGAGACTTTTTTTATGTGTATGTTGTGGGGTTGGTTTGTTTGTTTTTTTATGCACTTATTGGTTACAGATTTGCTGCAAATATATTGTATAAGTGAGAAAGTGTAGCCAGCTGCATGTTCTCATATTTCAGTCACTTGAAGCACATTTCCATGCATTTGCTTGTGGAAATGACTCATAGCTCTTTAGTGAATGTTTGTATCAGGGAAGAATCAGTGGAAAGACATTATACCTTTATGTCAACATTATATGGAGCAACATACACACACAAAATGCTTTCACTGATATGTTTCATATATTTCTGAAATGTCAGAAATGGTGGATTCTCCACTAATAGCTGTGCATTGACATCAGAGATCAGAGGTGAATATATTGCAAGAACGCTGATCTAGCTCATGACTTTTCTGTTACAATGAAGTCATTTATTAAGACCTTTGAGAGCTCTCGATATTCTATGACCTCTGATTGTATAAGGTTTACTATCAGGGATGCTAAGCCTTAGCAGCTGTTCCAATCTCCTGGACTGAGACATTTATTTAACATTTATGGAAGGAGTCTCCAGTGTCAGAACTTTGCAACAATCAGAGGTAATGTTATAACTTTAAGTTTCCTGACAACTTCAGGACAGAGGAGTTTACACTTTGCAGTTTCTCGGTAACATGACAAGCTGCATTTTTTTTTTTTTAAGAAATAAGAGTGGCTGGTGAGGGAACAGCTGTTTATAGCTGCTATAATATCAGTGATAACAGGAACTAACTTGTTTCACGGATGTTCCATAGCATGAAATATAACTATAAATGGATAGAAAAGTATGACATGTTGTCCGTTAATAAATAAAACTTGTAACTGTTTGCAAATTGTGGTGTAAGAGGAATAAACCACATCAGGACGTGCTGTTATAGGAAAACAATCAATATTATTATTACAAACTGGATTGTACAAGGGTTATTGTTGGGGATGCCCTGCCTTAAGGGCTGTCATAATGTTCTACACTGTTCCGCAGCTCCTGATTGGTTTACTGGGTCTGGCTCCGCCTCTTTGCCATTGATTAATCATCACTCACTCACCTGTGTGTGTGTGTGTGTGTGCCCTGTTATCATTGAAATCAGTTTGTAAATCTGATTCAGTTTATCCATAATGCACCATTTGGAAAACGTGTATATTTTGCGTTCATGTCTGATCGCATACTAGTGGATATCCAGCACACTCATGAGATCCCATGATGCACTGCAGTAGACCCAAACAGTGTGCTTTAGATGATGCAGAATAGTCATTCTGCCCTATACACATATTTAACTCTGATAAAAACCCCAATATCATCAGCTGTATGTTCAGTCTGAATTCTGTGGGAAAGTAAACTGCCTGGAATAAGTTTAACCACCGGTGTATTGTCATTACACATTTGCCTACAATATCCTGGTGTCCATGTGTGTTTTAACGCCTGCTGTCTGTGTCGAAATGCTTCCTCTCTCTGATGTGTTAGAGCTAATTTAATCACTTGCTAGTCAGAGGTGTGATTTGGTCGTAGAGAATTTGCATGTGTTTACTGTTGAGTGAAACATTAAACTGAAGTATTAGTACAATGTTTGCATACATATTTTGGCTCTTCTGACTGTGCCACGAATTTCCAAGTGTTTTGCATGGCTTAGGGCAGACATGGCGTTGCAAATGTTCTTCTACTCTATCCTTCAGTTTTTTTTTCAGGACAGAAATCAACAAAGTGTTGCTATTCCACAGTTATAGTTTTCTTTCGGACCTTGACTATGGCGATGTTTACAGATCTATAACTGGTCATAATTATTTATTTTGCTACTAATAGTTCAGTAGAAAGACCTATATTTAAAGATATACTATATCACTGTGTCCATGGTCCATGAACGTCCATTACCAAGCTGGCAACACTGGTGTTCAATCAACTTAGCACCAGATTCGCATCACAAATATTTCAGTATAAACATATTTCATAAGTTTCAAAGACGACCGTCCATTTTAATAGGAACACCTGTACACCTGCTCATTTACACAGTTATCCAATCAGCCAATCACATAGCAGCAGCACAATGCATAAAATCCTGCAGATACAGGTCAAGAGCTCAAGAGAGTTCATGTTCACATCAAACATCAGAATGAAGAAAAAATCTCCGTGATCTCTGTGATCACATTCTTCCCCATTCACTTTTTGAATAATTCCCGCCATGTTCAAGAAGCTCCGCCCCCAGGATCGATGGCGGCCCATAGAGTAGAGCGCCTATAAAATGACTGACAGGAGACACATCTAAACACCAACAAGCTTTCCGGACCGGAAGCCAGTTCTGCGAAGGGTATTCTCATGCTAAGGCCACGGCTTAATGCACTGTTTTATTTATTTATTTATATTTTAAAATCATGTTCTACAAATCTTCCAGGTTATTTGTACAAGTACTGAATAAAAAAAAACCGACCATTGCACCTTTAAGCATGTTACTTTTGACTATAGAACCAATTTAAATAGTCTTTTATACTATTATTATTTATGCATGTGTTTTAATTGATATGTTCTTATGCTGTGACTTGGCCTCACGCGCAGAGATGACGGTTGTTGCCGTTTGAATTTAAATTTCAAACAGGACGTTGGTGTTCTGCAGGATGCTAACTGTGCTAATTAACGGATTTTTCCCCCATCAGTTGTTTACTCAGACCCTTAATAGCCTTCAGTCTATGTGAACTTCCTGTTTCCGGTCGACAGGGGGCGATGTACAGTCAGAGCCAGAATCTAGGCTCGCTAATGGCTTCTTAGAGTTCCTGCTATACAAAATCTTGTTAGATCTTTTATTATAAAAGAGCTGAGAAATTGTTGAATCTGCTTAGAAAGAATGACAAATTTTGCCCAGAATCTCAGGATGTATCTGTGATATCACCAAAGAATAAACATAAGTTTGCATACCATTTATTATTATTATTATTATTATTATTAATTTGTTACAAGAAATACAAAGTACTCTCACAGATAAAAATCTTTGTACTTTGAATAGGTTTTTGATTAACTAACCAGCAATATTTCCTTGAGCAATAATAAAACAGGATGTTATAGGAAAATAATCAAAGGGAGGGTAATAATAATAATTTGTTGATTATTTTTTTCTATAAAAGCACGTCATGAAGCTGGCGGCACAATGGCACAGCGGGTGGCGCAGCAGGTAGCGTTGTCGCCTCAGTGTTCAATCCTGAGCTCAGGTGCCTGTCTGTGTGGAGTTTCTGTGCGTGTTCTCCTCATGTCCGTGTGGGTTTCCTCCAGGTTCTCCGGTTTTCTTCCATCTCCCAAAAACATGCCAGTAGGTGAATTGAAGAGAACTTGCCCCTAGGTGTGAATGTGGGTATGCATGGTGCCCTGCAGTGGACTGGCATCCCATCCAGGGTGTATTCCCGCTTCACACTCAGTATTCTCCTAGGATAGGCTCGGGATCCCTCACAACCCTGATCAGGATAAAGCAGTTACTGGATGTGAGTGTGAGTGAGTGAGCACATCACCAAGTGTTTTACTCTGCTTATACCACAGCAGTTTGCCAGGGAATACAATTGATAATTTATTCATGAAAGGCACCTGGCACTTTTTATCCAATTAAAGTTATGGAACTTCCGTGAAACAAGTTAGTTTTTGTTATCATGCATTTTCCAGTTCAACTAAACACACACATGCACACACACACACTCACAAAGTGAATGTACTGTAATGTACCTGTTTTTACTTCATTGTGTCCAAGTGTGTAGTGTGTTGCCCTTTGCGTGGGTGGAAAAGTCAACCTAAACCCGTCCTGACTCTGTGTGTGTGTGTGTGTGTGTGTGTGTGTGTGTGTGTGTGTGTGTGTGTGGGCGTAGGCCTGAGCAAGCACGTGTTTTTTCACTGAAAGTGGCACTGCAACATGCAGCTTGGTTCGTGTTATGCTTCAGATTATGATCTGTTTTTTCCCCCTCGTCAGAATATTAAACCCATGTGGCAAGTTTTACTTGATGAACCGCTGCATAAGACATAGAGCCAGTCACTGAGGATTTCCTATATTCTACACACACACACACACACACACACACACACACACAGAGTCAGATTTACTGCAGCAATGACCTCTACAATGCAGGTGTATTGGATATAGAGTATATAAGTTATCCTTACACATTTCTGATGTGTTCTTGAGAATTTTTTTCACAGTGTAGGACAGCTCTGCTTGATAATGCAAAAAAAAAAAATTCATTAACACGTGATATCATTGCTAATACAATCTAAAAAGCTGCCTTCGTTTTCGAGTAGCTTCAGTGATATTGGATTGACCCCTCAGCATGCTACCACTAGATGGCAGATGTTTGTTTTAGGATCGACCCTTCAACCCGGTGCTAGTGAAAGGATGCTTTACTGCAGTTTTTCACCATTGTGTCCAGGCTCATGCACAGAATCCTAAACTGCTACCAGTATTTACTACCATTTTGATGATTCAGTATAGGTTTAGCACTTTTTAGATGGTGGCAGTGTTGCTGCAACATGACTGGTAGATCTGTGTGTGGGTGGATGTTGATGGCCTTCGGGTCAGTGGCCGGGTACGCTGTGTAGTCAAGGCATGTTTGTACAGCTGATAATGCAGATGAATGTACCTGATTTCAGGGAACACACCATTTTCAGATCATTACTCATGTTGGTGAGTGTACATACAAGACTTTTAAGTAGCCCACTTTTAAGTGTGTTTGGCTTATTATAAATAATTTACTCATATTTAGTTAAGCTTCTGTATTACACTAGCCTATGAGATCAAGTGTAAGTTGCATGGCCACATTTTTTTTTAAGAATTCAGCACGTGTGTCTTTTGTTAGTTGATTTTAAACCTGTCAGACTGAATGTCGGACTATGCAAATGTCTGCGGCAAAATCTTTCAGTCATGCATCCATACAGACCTCCATTAATGCTTTGTGGAGTGCTCCCTAAGATCGCCCCTCTGAGAAAGGCTGGATCAGCCTCGCTCTAATCTTCATCAGCAGCCCCAAAGAACACTAGGCCCCTTGTTAGTGTGCTGGCCAGACTTACTACAGCCACGGACAAATTATTAACTAGCCCCCCCACCCTCGTTCTTTCGTTCTCCCGCTTTCTGTCGCTCTCATAATCTTCCTTGCCTCATATCACCGTCTGTCTTCATCTGCACGCCTGTGTGATGTCCAAATGGGGGAAAGTGTGTGTTCTGCAAATATGCAGTCTGGCAAAGTCGCAGAATTTGCAGTCTTTAGACAGAATTAAGCAAATGCTAAATGCATTTCATTCACCAAATATTTTTTTAAACCTGTACTGTCACAATAGGGCTTTTCACTAACTTCCATGCACCATGTGTGTGAGTGTGAAAGCGAGGCAAGGGAGTGTTAATGATGGTTGTATGTATTGGCTTAGCCTGCCTCATAAGGTTAAACACACGACACATCCTCGCTTCCTGCTCACCCCCTTTATCTCCAGCTGTCCAACCTGTTCTTCTAGTTGCCGAGGACTGTGTGTAACCATGGGTGTATGCAGTTCGCACGCACCCACACACTTTTAGTCTAGGAAATGTACTTCGTTCAGGACTTTTTTTTTTCAATCAGACATCAACTTGAGCTGTCATCCACTCCTAAAATATGACCTCTGTAATTTAACTGGTGCGGTAACACTGAGTGACAGAAGACTGCCGGAAGCGCTGGGAGGGGAACAAACAGGTAGAATAAAAAATTAACAAATACACAGAAACTCTGACCCCGTAGCATGTGTGTGTATATAATAAAAGGCAAACAGCTGGAACAAATTGTATTTGAACCACAGAGGCCAAATAGACAAATTGTATTTAAACCCTCAGGCCAAAGTTGCTGAACTAGACCGGATGTTATCTCCATTTCTGCCATCTTGGAAATTTGAGCTTAGTTTATACGTAGCTAATGAGCCCTTCAAATGCAGCATTGTGGTCTCTTATAGCGTCTTGCATAAGTATTCACCCCTCCAACTTTTCAACAGTTTGTAATTTTACAAGCTGGAACTGAAATGGACTTAATTGGGATTATATGTCATGAATCAACACATAATAACCCATAATATTGATATTGATATATTACTGATAGTGAAATCTATATAGTTTACATAATTAACATAAAAGTTGTGATTGCATAAGTATTCACTATACCCCCCTATTATTGCGAAACCCCTCCTTAATTAGTTCTGGTGAAACCAGTTGCCATCAGATGTCATACAATTAGTTGAATTGAGTCCAACTGTGTGCGAGTAAAGTGTCATGTGATCACAGTATAAATACACCTGTTCCTGGAAGGACCCAGAGTTTGTTAGAGGACATACCTATACAAAGAGCATCATAAAGATCAAGGAGCTATCAAAGGTCCAGGACAAAGTCCTGCAAAATGATCAATCAAGATTTGATTATAGAAAAAAAAATCATGAACTTTTGAACATCCTGCAGAGCATCATTAAATCTATTATTAAAAAATTGAAAGAATATGGCACAACTGCGACTCTACCCAGAGGAGGCCATAAACCTAAATTCAGAGACCATATAAAAAGGGGGTTAGTCAGAGAAGCAAGCAGGTGGCCATGCCTAACTCTGAAGAAACTGTATGATTAACATGAGTAAAAAAGCCTGATGAGACTAAAATTGAACTTTGGAAAGTGCTACATTTGGAAGAAACACAACAACCTCATCACTCTGAGAAAACACTCTGAGGAAGCATGGTGGTGGTGGCATCATGTTGCAGGGATGCATTTCATCAGCAGGGATTGGGAAACTGGTCAGTGTTGAGGGAAAGATGGATGGAGCCAAATACAGGGCAATCCTAGAAAAAAACCTGTTCCTGTCTGCAAGAAACTTGAGACTGGGGCAGAGGTTCACCCTCCAACAGAAGCACGTCCCGAAGCATACCACCAAAGTAATACTTGTAATAAACCAAGAACTGGTGGGATGAACACCAACCTGTAATCCACTCCAAAAGTTTGCTATGAAAGCAAACTCCCATAGATGTTGCTTGGGTTGTGATATGTTGAGAAGGCCATAGCATATGATTTACATCATTTTCATCCTCATCACACATTCAGTGAGTCCATCCTCAGAGAGGCCATGCCCATCAGGATAGAAATGATTCATCATAGAATAAAGGTGATCAGACAGAAGAACCTTGTATTGTTTCTGAATGCTTCTTCCGTCTAAGGTGACAAGAGGACTCAAACCATGCCAGCAAAATAAATAAATGCCGCCTACGTTTAAAAATACCAGACCACCAAGACCAACATTAACAAAAGTATACATGCTAATTTTTATAGCTGGAGGATTATCATCAAGACATTCATAGACTCTTGGTATTGTTGGTATTGTTGGTTTTTGCTAGTAAAAATGAGAAACAACACATTCTCAGAGTCTACACAGAGGGAATTGTGGCAAGAGGCAAATTTATCCAATTTATCATGTGGCTTTTTTTGTCGAAACAACATTTGCCATGTCCTTAAAGTCCAACCGGAACTGTGGAGTCATAAAAAGGGTGAAAGAACAATGAAACTGACACTGTGGGCTCGGGGCAGTGGTTTAGACCATGTCATTAACCTCAGCAGGTGGTCATTCCTGGAAATGTGTAACTTGTAACACACACACACACACTATCACTGAAAGCTCATATACACTGGCTCATGTAGTCTATGGGTGAGCAGCTGGACAAACATCCATGAAGTGGGCGGCTGCTCGTGAACAGTACCAAATTGTTGTCGCCACGGTGTGTGTGTGTGTCTGTGTGTGTCTGTGTGTGTGTATGCATGTGTGTATGTGTGTGTTTTGTGGAATTCTACCAGGCCAGGCTTATATAAGAGAATGAGTGGGCTGGGACGAGGCATACAGAGCAGCAAGGTCTCTGGCCTCTGTTGGTTTCACCCTAGCAACTAATAGTCTCAGTTACCTGCTCTGCTTTCTGCTGCTGTCGCAATTAATTTCTGAGCAGATAAGGATAGAGTTGAGTAAAGAAGTTTGCTCACTCTAAGAACAAAATATAAAAAAAGACGTTCAGAGTGTGAGGTTGCACTGATTTGCCTGTATTTCTAACAAAAGTAAAAAAAAAAAAAAAAAAGTAACAAAAATATTCAAATAGTGTACCATATGATATATATAATGAGAAAAACTAAATGAGTTTAAAAGTTTGCAGCTCCCTTACTGAATATGATATAAATTTTCTCACTTTTCTCTGTTAAATAATGTGTGTGTGCATCATGCCCTGCGATGGCCTTGCATCCCATCCAGCACATACAGTGGCTTGCATAAGTATTCACTCCCCCTTGAACTTTTCCACATTTTGAAATGGACAGATTTGGGAGTATATGTCAAGGATCTACACAAAATAGCCCATAATATCGAAGTGGGGGAGAAAAAATCAATATAGTTTGCAAATTTATTTACCAATAAAGAAAGTAAAAAGTAGTTATTGCAAGCGTATGCACCCCCTTGCTAGTTCTAGTTGCCCTCAGAAGTCATATAATAATTGAATGGAGTTGTGTGCAGTTAAAGTGTCACGTGAGCTCAATATAGTTTACTGTATACACCTGTTCCTGGAAGACCTCAGAATTAGAAAACATACCTGTACAAACAGCATTGTGAAGCCCAAAGAGCTACCAAAACACTTCCGGGACAAAGTTCTGCAAAGGTATCAATCAGGTTTCAGTTATAAATTTTTCACAAACTTTTAACATCCTACAGAGTGACATTAAATCCATTAGTTTAAAAAATGTAAAAAAAAATATGTATATATATATATATATATATATATATATATATATATATATATATATATATATATATATATATATATATATATATATACACACACACACTCTGCCAGGAGGCCAACTAAAACAACCAAGCAACCAACAGGCCAAGGGTAGCGCTCAACATGATGCTACCACCAGCATGCTTCACAGGATGAAGAGCAGTTCACTTTGTGCCAAATCCTCTCATCAGATGAGAGAACCAGTTTCCATATGCTGGGATCCTGTTTGGTTTTTCTCTGGTAGGTTTTCCCTTTTCCCATTGAAACACATGGAGAATGCACTTTAAAGTTAAAATCACCACTAGTTTTGCTTTTGATCACTCTCTCTGAATTAGCTACAAGAACCACAGCTTTAATGTATTTAAGAACTTTTTTTCTTTCACGACTAAATCTCATGCCTCTTTATTTTAACCTGTTCAATTGCTCTAACTGGATCCGTGTGGGTTGGTAGAACAAGAGGAGTGAGTGAGCCTGTTTTTAGGAGCAGAAGCACAGTCTTCACCTCAGGCCGTATGAGATCTCCAGCGCAGGTCTGAATCTGTTTAAGCTGGTGCACATCATTTACTATGGCCATTCTGATTCTTAGCCTTCAGGTGCCCTCGAGGGACAATGTGCATGCAATTATCTCTCACTTGGGTGCCAGATTAGTCACTGGCAATGGCATGCACATGCAAATGTCTTTTACTGAGAGCATTTTTACAGGATAATAACATCCTCATCTAACTGCAGAACAAATACTACAAGAACAATGGGCGTGATTCTGCAGAACCGACTGAATGTCAGACAAAGCAGGAATTGTCATGATATCTCCCTGGGTAATTTGGGCACGTCCGATGATTCACATCTTTTTTTTTTTTTGGCGTGGCTAATCAGGAGTCATATATAAACCGGTGTAATTAGTGAGTAGGTTAGTATAGTTTATTAATATAGCACAACTATTGATATTGAGCTAAACTGCTTTAAAAAGTAAGAGCAGAGACCTTTCCTTTACATGCTAATACAGAATTAGGGGTTGAGTTCTTACTTAAATAGGGAAGAAGGCACATGCTGTTTTCAAGAGATCTTGAGGTTGCTTTCTGCTTTATCTAAGGCAAAATAAGCTGATTAGAAGCCCTCATGCAGAGTAAGCTGACTGCTTATGTAAGAGGCTGTCCATCACCAGTGCGTAAAATAAATAAGCATTACAACTAAGTGAAGTTTGTAGATTTTGCAGTGGCGTCTCTCTGACGAAGCCAGATCACCCTCTCCAAAACCCTTTAATTAACAAAACAGTAGTTGTCCTACAGAGATTTCTCCTCTTTTCCATTATTTTTGGTGTCAAAGGCCCAGGGGCAGCTGCGTAGGCGAAGGAAGGAAGACAGAAAGAGAAAGCAAGATGAAAAGAAACATGAGAGCGGGTCAGGGGAAAATGACAGGAAGGGAAATGTAAAGAAGCGATGCTGATGGATGACACATGATCCGCTCATCTGAAAGGAAGAGGATTAGCTTTCAAAGTTAAAACGCAGATTTATAGAACGCTGGTTCTGGTTGAAATTTGCATATGTATTTCAAGTGCTTCCTTTTTCAACTTAAAGAGCGTTCGTTTTGTACACCTGCAATCGAAGTACGATAATGATGCAATTTCCTGTAACTGATATGTTAATCAGGTTGCAAAGTGAATCAGTCATGCTCACTTCTGGCACAACAGTCGTCTCTTTCTGAAGTATACCTTTTTTGGCTTAGTAATGAAAGATGACTCAAGCTGCCTCTTTTGACACTCAAGGTTCTTTATGCTACAATGGCCATCTGACAGGAAATTCCACATTGCATGACTGTGCGGCTGAGGATGACAATAGCAGTCAGTGCCTCTGTCACGCTTTACAGCCATCCATCTCTTATAATGCTAGCAAGTAGAAAGCATCAGGGATCCCATAGGAGCAAAAAAAAAACCCTTTTATCTTGAACAATTTGCATATTTGTCTTTGTAATTAACGTGGGATGTTCAACGGCATCCAAAATTAATTTTGTAATGAAATTTTTGAGTTGGCTTTTTTTTGTTATTTCATTTTTTAATCTATTTTCAATTTTAGCGATGCAGCTCCATCTCTATGTAAAGAAAGCGATGCAGCGGCGCTTTAGTCCTTTAGTCTATCCAGCTCGCTCACCTCCTCATCTGTACACTCTTCTCAAACAGTTCAGATTCTCAAGCTTCAACTTTCATGCTAACACTGCCTTCACCGCCAGCGCACTCGTTGTCTCATAGATAGCTAACTAGCTGAGCCAAGTCTCTGCTGCATCTGTGTCATGTAGCTGCACTGCATTTCGAGACTTTTGAGTCTCAACTTCTAAGCTGGATTTCTCATTAATATGATATTGAATGTCACTGTAAAATGAGTGAGAAAAGAAGTTCTTCCTTCTTTTGTCTTTAGGAGCTGACAGTGAAACCTGAACTTTATCATACTTTATCACTTATGTCTGAGATCGTTCAAAAATTTCCTCAACGGCATTCTAAGTGCACTAGCAATAACAACGTCCCCTTGTGACATCAGAGCAGCACACAATTTTTAACTTCTCATGGGAATAGCACAGGAAAATACGGCACCAACCAGCAAATTAGCACCACAATCACTAATCACATGACAAGTATTTCAGTATAAACATATTTAATGTGTTTCATGGTGGATTCTTCCTTTAACACGTGCTTGCGTGGCTCTCTATGGTGCGTTTACGGCGCTCGTTTATTCATCTGCAGTAAATGATTTATTCTGGTCAGGGTCGCTATGGTTTAAATGAATGAGTAAGGAATAAAACATGAAGGGCAGCTCTTATAGGAAAGTAATCCACGACAGGGTGGTGTAGTGTGGCTCAATGCAAAGCCTCAAAGTGAATTATTTTCCTAAAACAGCATGTATCAAAGTGTTTTATTCCGCTTATATAGTTAGATTTTTAGCAGTAACATTTTTAATTGATTACTATTATTTTAATTTATTATACATTTATTACACAATCTTTTTTTTTTAAATCTGCTTATAGTTACATTCAGAAACAATGTCCTGAAACAAGTTAGTTCCATAACAAAAAAGTCTCACGCACACCTCTACTAGCGGATGAGAAACCCCGTGTAGGTTTACTCTCTTTAAATCTTACCCTCACCTGTCAGTAATGTAATCTGGGATGGCCCGGCACCTGTCCTCATGCTGATCTACCTGTTTTGGTGTGAGTGAGAGAGTCACGTGAGACACCGTGGAGGATTGCGTGTGAAGAGCCAGGCTGGTTTGTAGCGGTAAAGCTAAAATAAGCAGGAGGATGTGGTTCAGGTGCGTCCCTCCACTTACACAACACCTGCATCAGGGTTAATCACACTTCTACCTGCACCAAGCCTCTACCTGCACTCAGGACACACACACACACACACACATACCCACACAAGAGAGGGCGTGCTTTTTTGGTCGAGGAAAGAAGAGAATGAGAGAAGGGTATAAAGTATACTAATACCTAGTTTCATTTGTGCTGAACCCAATCAGGAAGGTCTCATTAAAAAGATTACTTTCATGCACTGTAGTCAGCTTTGCTAAGTCAAGCATAACACACACGCAGGTGCAAACATCCAGGCTAAAATCCTTTGACGCTTAGCAGCGAAATTACTGGTTTTCAGAGGAGCGTGGAGCAAAGAAATCTAGCTAGGCAGGGAGGGAGGTGAGAGCAGAATAAATGGAGACAAAACAGTTCAGGAAATAGGAAAAAATGTGTACGTGGTCACTGTTTCAAAAGTAATTACACAGAATGAACAGAATGCATTGACTGGACGGACAATACAGCAAAGCCGGAAACAAATATCGTACATTTTTAAAATGATTTCTAAACCAAATTCTTGCATTTTAACTATAATTTTAGTTTCTTGCATAATAAGAAACTAAAATTTGCATAATAGTAAATTATAGTGTAGAAAAAAGTATGCAAAATGTATTAAATCTGAGATATTTCTGGCATCCAAGTATCGCAGTGTTGCGCTGGAGCTACGCCTTTAATGCAGCTCACAAGCGATAAAAGCATCATGCATACTGCGTGCTGAAATAATCACACATTCTTTTTGTAATCTCACATAGACTTGCCATTGTAGTTTCTGATGCTAACTGACGTACTGTTACCAGTAAAAATTATTATATTTTTATTTTCTGTAATAAAGTGATGTGCCAGTTTGGCTTTTTGACATACATGACATGGCCTGCATGAGTGTCTACATTGTAATTAGACGATTATGTAATTGTATTCTGTCATTGTTCTCAATATTTTCTTCTTTCTTAGTCACCTCTGTGTCAACTGCTATTGTCCTGCCTCCGTCTTCCTGTTCTGCATCTCTCTGCTCTGATTACATCAGGGCAAGCAGAAGGTGGATTATATCAGGACAAACAGAGAGGCGATAAGAAAAAGACTTATGAGTACATCACCAGGAAATACGTCATGGTTTGTCTCCAGCCTTTCTTTTCTTAATGACAATAAAGCTTCATGCTCCAGTTGAGTTAAGGCTCTGAAGTTTGTCCTCTTGTCAGGAGAGCGCCATCCGTTGGAAACCAAGAGAGCGCAATTGGTCCTCAGCTTTACCTCTGACTGTCACAAAGCACTGACACTGGAGACTCCTTTCCTAACTATTACATAAACATCTCCTTACAGAAAACTTCACCATATCATCGATTATATGTTTTCTATGTTAAATAACAGCACATTTTTAAAAAGAATCAGTTTATTGTTAGCCTTAGATTATGTACATCGTCCGTGTGTCCCTCTGAAATAGTCATTACTGTAGAAGCATATTAGAGTGAGTGCTGTGATTTGCAGCTGGACAACTTCTGACCAATCAGATTCAAGCATTCAACAGTGTTGTGGTTTAACAAGTAAGAAAAGCTTATGACCACCAGTTAGCTCATATAGAAAGGTGTTGTAGTTTCTGACCATAATGGAGACACTATTACCATTAAAATGAATCTCCAGCGAGTGTGAGTGCCTGGTTAAAGAAAAGGTTAAATGACACAAAAAAACACACCATAGCAAATGAATGAAGTAGAATTTTTCATTGTTTTTGTTGCTCAATGAGCAGGACAAATTTAACGTAATGATAGACAGACAGCCAGTGAATCATCCGGAACAGGCTCGGTGTGTATTTCGCTGCACGACCAGCTGACACGCTTCCGTATGTTTGATATTGCGTCTCTGCAGATCGACCCACTTCACTCTGTCTGCTTCCCTCATGATGATAGTGGAAAAATTCTCAGGAAACCACTTGTCCTCAAGTGCACTCGTCCCTCTCCTCGTTCTTCCCTTCCCTGTTAGCATGACGGTGGTTTTATCCGTCATTTTCTGACGTACTCTGGCGCTGGCATGCATGCGCCCTATGACTCATAGGGTTCTCTGTGCACCCTGATAGCCCACGACTGGCTTTTTCAGAAGAAACTGACTTGCACCCGATTGGATGATTTCACAAGGTTACTATTACAGGGGTGGTCTTTCCCAGCAATCATTATTTGTGTATCCTGAGAGTATTGGGTATTTATATATTAGACAATGGCTTGAGCTGAGATTATGGTGTAGATTAGGCCGATGACAGCCGGATTAGTGAGATTAGAGGGATCGAGCGAGATGTTGTGGGAATGCACAGACAAGCATTCGGTTGCTAAGCGGAGAAAACACTCCCTTATCTGTTCTTTTATCAGTTTTTTTTCCATCCATGTCACTGTGTCTCTGTCTGAAAGGATAGATTTGTGGGTTATGCTGCAATGTTAACACTTACATTTGTGAAAAATGACACGCTAAGTGGTAATGATTAATAACTGTGACTATCAAGGAGCGCAGATTCTGAGTGCCAGTAGATAAGGAGCTCATTCATGCTACAAAAGGAGCATCTAGGTTGATATGTGTGTGTGTTTGGGGGGGGCATTTGGCTGGTCTCCATGAGGAAATCTACATTTTTTTTTCAAAAACTGCAGCTTTCATTTAAAAGAGCTGAAAGGATTCCTTTTGGTTAATGAAGTTAAGGTTAAGATTTGGGTTAGGTTTATGTGTAGCTTAGCATTAAGTAGCTGCATTAATAATTATGTCAATGGTTACAAGGATAGTAAGACAAACTGTGTGTGTGTGTGTGTGTGTGTGTGTGTGTGTGTGTGTGTGTGTGAGGATGGGTGTAAAGCTAGTGCTTGACTCCACAGGAATGTGGCTGCTGACTCAGTGTGTCTGTCAGTGTGTGTGTGTGTGGGGCAGTGGCCTCATTCACACCAAGCTCTATCACACTCACACACACACACACACACACACACACACACACACACTCACACACACAATTACATGTTCGCTCCTTTTTTCTTTCTGGAGCCTTGCCTGTTTGCTCATGTCAGATTTCCGGTAATGCTTCTGGAATCTGTGGAACCAAGGTCGCCGAATTCCTCTGGACTACCTCGTGTTTTGGGTTTGCTGAACCTTGGATTTCCGCCCCACTCACAGCGTATGACTCACAGTGTGTGTGGTATTCAAGGTCTGACCGCCTCATACAGCACACCCGCCTCGCTGTGTTTATCTTAAAGCCATCTGACTTCTCGTCACTGTATTTTTTTTTTTTTGAGTAGGCATGGTGACATAAGGATTACCAGGGCTGGCCTGGCACTGTGTCCCTTTACAGAAACGTCCAAGTCCTTCCTACTCCATCATCTCCTCATCTCCCAGCCTCTGGAGCACCACTTATTATCCACCACTCCTGCATAAACCTGCTCTAACCAGCGAGTGGAATCTAACCTTCTCACCAGTCCCTAAAGCTGTCTGGTGACATCAAATGATGGCACTTTTCCATACAGTCTGGCATTTGGTCATTATTTTCATTGCCATGTTATTAGTTTAATTATTATAATTATTATAATTGAGCCACCTCATTTCCTTTCTTTTCTTTTTCCTACTTTCTCATTTGACAACTGAAGAAATGATGCAAGCAGAGGAAACAAGCACAGGAACAATCAAAGAAAGATGCGTTGTTGAGGTTTTGGTGGTCTTCTCGTCAACCTCCGTGTGCAAGCTACGCTGTCTCCACCTAGAAATACAGATTACCACTAAAGTAATGGTATGGTTTGGGTATGGTTTATCTGTAATTTATTACTTTATAATTCCCATTTTTCCCGGCTTTATACTTTTACTCCACTAGATTACGAAAGCAAAATATCCTTCTTTCACTCCATTACTTTCTGCAGCCTGTCAGTTGTTAATTATTATTCTGCCATAGGATAAAATTGAACCGGATTAAATATCTGAATACGCACTTTTAAATTGAAGCAGACCAATCGTAGTGCAGAGCACCACTATTACAGCAAACCAATCGTAGTGCATGTTTGTTTTACAAAAATGTGTTGCTCTGTTATGATTAATGTGTAAGTCACACTGTCATACATCTGAAAGGAAATGGGCGTAAGATCATGATCATTTGCTACTTAAATGTAATTAGCCACAAATGTTAAGCTGAAGTTTTTACATACTCCACCTGTAGGCGCTTTTACACTGACAGCTCTTTGCTTTTTTTTTTTTCTGAATATCTCGTCCAGTTTGGCAAGTGCTCTTATAAAACCACTCTATAAGCCATGAAATATGGAGGCACGCCCATTAATCATGAGTTATGACAGAGTGCTGTACTGCTGTCTGCTGTGTGTGTGTGCGTGTGTGTGTGTGTGCGTGTGTGTGTGTGTGTGTGTGTGTGCTGCATTTCTCTGTTACTGCTGTGCGCTCCTCAGGAATGCAAGTCGCTGCACAAGCCCTGCTCAAAAAAACAGACATCCATACACAGACACTGGCTGACACATGTCACATATAAAACTCATCACACACACACACACACACACACACACACAAAAACACTGCGCAGATACAAAACAGCTTCACACCCAGCACTGCAGGAGGCCATAGTCCTGACCACTGACACCTTAAAGCAGCTTTAAGCAACTTTTTTTTTTTTTTGCTTTCTTCTCGCTCATGCTCCAAACACCTGCACATGCACAGTGCGATGGTAAGAATAGACGAGAGCAGCCCTTTTGTCCCACACGAGCAGTTACACAACTGCTTCCTTAGCAACATCTAAACTGATTGAATTGGTAGAATTGTAAACACAGCGTGAGCGACGCTAAGCACAAATTTCAGCTGGTTGCCACTCTCATCGCTCACAGCTTTGATTAGCAGGCCTGCACGCCACATGCTAGCTAGCATAGTTGATTTGATAGTTTGATTTCTGCTTCTCTGTCAAATGAGTCCGCAAGGTAGCTTGCTAGCTGGAAATGTAGCTATGGCTTAGCAGTAACTTAGTGGAACTGGAACATTTAGTCAGTTTGATTCATCCGTAAGCTACATCAATATCTCCAACTCCATCAAGCCTGAACTTCACTTCCTGTTTATTTACCATTTCCTTATCAATTATGTATTACTTTTTTCTAGAAGAATTTGAAAACTTGTTAAGCACTGGAACACAGGAACATTGTACGAAATGGAAATTATGTAAAAAATTATACATTTTGTGACACCTATTTGCAATAAACAATGCAAAATTAAAAAAAAAATTGACTCATTTATGTAGTTCTAATATCTATCTATTTTTTGTTTTGTTTGTTTGTTTGTTTGTTTTTCATTTCATTTGTTTTAATTTTGTTGTTTTGTAGTGTTACTCAGCCTAACAATGTTTTGTGATTTAGGCTTGCAGCTTGCACAATGCTAAACTGGTGGCTATAAGCTTCCCTTATAGTTCCTGTACAAATTTAAATTTAGAAACCATCACCAAACCTTAGAAACCAAACATGTCGTAGTTGATAGACTGTCTGTAACAACAGGAAAATTGAATTCTTTTTTTTTTTTTTTTTACTTTTACAACAGAGAGCAGGACGCAGATATGGAGACTCATTTTTCTCTCAAATCATCTATTTTAGTGTTAGCTATCAAGATGTACAGATGGATTAGCTAAAACCTTCTTCTGAAAAATTGCATACTGCCACTTTAATATTCAGAATCTGAATTTTTAATGAAATTTCCGCTTTCGTTTGCTTTAAAAGTTTACCTTTGCTTTAAGAGAGATAAGGTAGGACACAGGAAGGGTATGTCTCCGATGTCTTTCATCAGAACCTTGCAGTCACACATTTTTCTGCTTTCATAAAGCCTGACTTTCCAGTTTGACCCATTTCTTTCTTCCTTTCTTTTTTTTCTCCTTTTTTGGAACACAAACACATGTAGTGCATGCATTAAAGGCTTTTGGTCTTAAGAATGACCGCAATTACAAAATCCCGGCCAGAGAAGGTGTGTGAAGAGAATGTGCACCACCCCCATACCATAACCCCCCCAATCACACATGCACTAGTAGACAATAGAGTTCATTATGAATGTGATACACACACGGATCAGAGGTTAGCACAATGCCAACATGTTGCACAATAAGTTGGCCTTGTTGCTGTTGCGTATTTGCCATGAGTAGGTGCTCAGAGAGTGCATGAATATCAGCAGGCAAAGATTTTGTACTATCCTGCGAGGTCTATGCCTATTTTCACCCATTTATTTTGACCCAAACTCAGGCTTAACAATCAAAAAAAACAACAAATTTCCAAAATATATAGTGTTTTCTGTATTTTTTGGCACATATAGGCTGATGACAAACACAAATCTGTTGTTGAACGATCAGATTTATCATCTGTGTAGCGACTGTAAAACAAAATGTCTGGTCTTGTTTGAAAGCTGTCGGCCTGCAATTAACTTGAAAATCGAATAATGAGTAAATAAAAATTACGAAGCCTTTGCAAAGTGCAGAGTGCTTTATAATCTGAGCAAAGTAACAAAAAAACCTCATATCTTTTTGTTTATGCTAAACTTTGGATCTGCAGTCATGATTTTTAAAAATTTCCTGTTAAGTCATTAACAAAATGCAATTTAAAATGTGATTTGTTTTTTTCATGAACTTTTCAAAACATTTAAGCAAGCATGCATGAGGTTTAGGAGTTTGGCTGATATTTGCACTGATTGTGACTGTTGAAAAGAATGGGAATAATATTATAATTGAATTAACCACAGATTTTTTTGGTGATGTCATAAAAATCTTTTTATGCATGCAAATTTAAACAGGATAATGGTCGATTTATTTATTTATTTATTTATTTATTTTTTCACTAAACCCGATCCTTTGTGGCTGTAATGCACACGAGTATATAAACACTGAACCTACTGTGTAAACCATTTTTGCAAGACTGGTGTCAAACCTCACCCACGGTGACAGGAGAAAGGACATTGACACATCCCACAGAGCTGGTTCTGCAAGTCAGAGAGGACAAACCTTTATGATCACTGTCAGCGTCTGACACTCCACCACGCTGCGCTTCTGCAAATTTATATCTATGTGCATTAAGAAAAACAAATGTGTGCATTCACTTGCATAACCTTTGCACTTTGACATACATTTAATCCAAAAAATAATAATAAATGAAGTTGATCAGAACAAATTTGCACTTGGAGCAACAATACCCGTTGTAACCTTCCTTTTTATTTATTTATTTATTTTTGCGCAGACTATCTGGTGCCACTGCGCCATAAAATATTAAGGAGGATATTAAAATCAGCAGACTGAGAACTAAACTAACAGGTGGCTTCACAAATAATGAAATAATATTAAAACCAAATGCACACTCTTATCACAGCTAAACTGGTGATAAGTTACTATGATTTTGCTTTATACAACATTTATATTTTATTCCATGCTTTCTATGGTAATTAATTGCAAAGACTAGATAAAACTCTAACCTTGTCTAAAGTTATCTTGGTAACAGCTTAAGGAATATACTATATTTGAGTTTATTCCACTTACAAACCACAAGACATGATCAAGACAAACATTATTTATTTGCATGCACATGCTGCAAATCAAAGCAAGAATTTTAGTATAAAAAAAAGTTTAATTCCCTAAAACCATGTTGTAATGTGCATGAGATGAATATGTTCAGTAATGCTCTCTCACTGCAGCTTCTGCTGCTTTGGTTCAGTCACTGATGGACAACTCGGTCGCAATAGCAACAGCTAAAACAAACAGCGCGTGGGTTTTTTCATGCGAATGAAACAGTAGAAGCACCGTTGCCATTCAGAATGCCGTGCACTCATCGGAGGAGCAGCTTGCAGAAGAACAGTCAGAGTTTTCCTAAACAAATCCACTAATCTTCATGAGCATGTGGCTGCGATGGCCTGGTGTTTAACGACTGTTTGGATTCCAAACAAAAGACTCTTTTTTGTAAATAGAGCATAGATTGTCACATTATTTAAATATTTATATGAAGCTTAGCAGACATGCAAGTCTGTGTGTTGCTAATTTACTGTATTTCCATGGCATCGCAAGGCCTTATGGGTATCTCAGATACTTTAAGTAAGGTACCTTAAGTAAATACAACACGACAAGGCTGTTATAGGAAAATAATCAAGGAACGGAATTACTGTAAACACCCCAAAGTGTGTTACACCTCCGCTTACACCACAGAGATTTGTCAACAATGAAACCATGACATACATTTTTATCAATTTATAGTTACATTTAATGCTACTATAATGTATGTTGTCATGTTACTGAGACACTGGAAACTCCTTGCATAAATGATTTCATACAGAAAACTTCACGATTACTAACCATTACACACGTTTTTTTAATCCGTTTATTATTAGTGGAGCGTCCACTGTACAAGTCCCTATGAATGAGCTGTTGCTATAGAAACGATCACGTATTAGAACGAGCGCATTTATATAAACCTGTGACTTGTATGTCAGAGCTGATGTTATAGAAAATTAATATCAATATCTTCTGTCCAATCAGAATCCAGATGATATATGAAGATGAGTGAATAATTGTGTATTGTGATTAATCACGTAATATCCGTACAGTATATGGAGCGTTGAAACAAAAGATAAATCTAAAAGACTCTGAATCGAATTTTGGTGATTGAAATTTAGTGACTGTGTAATATTTCGCTTTACTGAAGATGAATCACGAGTGTGTCTTTTTTCAATTAACTCAAATGTTTTGTTTCCCCGAAGAGCCACCAACCGCAGTTTGACTGCAGACGAGACCACCAGGTCTGACACACACCATATCTCCCATTCACAGCCAATTATCAGAAATTTAGAGGGGCATAAATCCATCTATATCATGGAGAATAAATGGCTCTTATTCATGCCGGAGGTCTGTTATTTGTCCATTAGCTCCATCAGGCCTCGCAGCCTGACAGACGACCTTCCTCTGGGCAAACTGAAAAAAAAAAGTGTGTGTACATGCATGTGTACTGTATGTGGTGTCAGAACCGCAGTGTTTTCCCACATGCAGTCTTGATCTTGTGTTTACATTTGAGTCATCTGGATCAGAAAGTTTACTGAGCTCACCGAGGTCAACGGTTTGATTTACAGCTTTTCTCACGGAATGAATCATGGAGTTTTATCATATCATATTGTCTCAAAATATAAGACTGTTTACCAGAAGCGGAGTGTGTGTAGCTCAGAATCGGCACTGATGTGGGTGTGTTTAAAGCATAAAGTGCCAAAGAGAAAGACAAAAACAAGCACAGTAAGGAGGTAAAATATGTCATGATAAATGTGGGATGCGAAGTGAAAAATTAAGGGCCAGTTAGAAGCTCGAGGACCTCTACACACATAAACACACACACACATAAACACACACACACGCACACTCCTGACTCTCAAACAAGTGCTCTCAACAACATCTCTTTTAATTGTTGGATTTCTGGCAAATGAAGCTTTACATTCTTCTTCAGCTGTTCCTCTGGGGAAAGCTGTAAAAATTTCTATGAAGAACCCTACAACAGAGTTTCCCTATCAGAAAGAGAACCAAGTAGAACCCTTTTAGAAAGCTAAAAACCCGTAATTATCCAATGACTCTGTAAAGAACCCTTGTGCCAAGTACTAAGAGCTAAATGTTAAACTTCTGATGGGTTCTAGATATTAAGAGGAAAATAATTGTCAATACCCAATACATACACACTTAGACAAACCGTTCTTCAAAGGTTCTTTGCATAATTACAGGTTCTTAGCTTCCAAAAAGGGTTCCACTTAGCATCCTTTCTCATAGCAAAACACTTCACTGTAGGGTTCTACTTAGTACCCTTACTGGTTCCCACAGAGGGACAACCAAACAACCCTTAAGGGTTCTAGGATCCATTTCTTAGGGGAAAAAAGGCTAAATCTAGAACTAATAAAGGTTCTCTTACTTGAAAGTTCTATGTTCTAGTGTTTCTCTATCAGAAAGGGTTCCAGCTAGAACCCTTGTAATATGCTAAGAACCCATAATTATCCATGAACCACTGAATAACATGTTTTTCTAATATTGTACCATGAGCTAACTTTTAAACTCCTGACAGGTTCTCCTACTGGAAGGTTCTATGTTCTAGTGTTTCTCCATCAGAAAGGGATCCAAGTAGAACCCTTTTAGCAGGCTAAGAACCCTTAATTACCCATGAACCACTGAAAAACACTTTTGTCGAAGAGTCTTCCGAGACTTCCTAAGTGTTAAACTTCTGACAGGTTCTAGATATTAAGGAGAAAACAATGAGCAATAGTTTGTAGTGTGCACTTAAATACAGAAAAAGGTTCCTTAAGGGTTCTTCGCTTCCAAAAAAAAAAAACGGTTCTTTCCAAGGGACAGCAAAAAACCATTAATAGTGTAATATGAACTAATCCCTAGCTTTAACTAAAAAATCTTATGAATTTGTAATTGTTATAGGATTTTGTGTAGACGTGTGTGTCATTTCCTTGTCTTGTCTTTTATTTGTTATAGCTTGTGCATTTATTTGCGCAAGACGGGTCAACGTGTGTGACAGAAGGCAGGTAGACAGGTAAGTCCCAACCTTTAATTATATTCCTGCTCACGCACGCATGCACACGCGCACACACACACACACACACACTGAAGTGAGTAGTTCTCCTGGTAAGGAAGATTCAGTGTTATATAACATGACTAGAGAGCGAGCTATAGAGAGAGAGAGAGAGAGAGAGAGAGAGAGAGAGAGAGGACCTCCACAACAGCACATTGTGACAAATACTGCTGTCCTGCCAACATCAAGTACAGCACGCTGGCAATAATACACACATTGTCCGAGTAGCGCACAGATACCCACTGTACTGTACTCTCATCTCTCCACCAGTCTTCAGCAGAGAGATCAGCGAGAGACTGCTGAATATTTTAAATATTAAAACAACTTATAGCACAGTGTTGTTGAATTCTGAATTCTGATTGGTCAGAAGGTGTTGACAGTAGTGCAGCTGCAAATCACAAGTTTATACTAACGTTCTAATACGATATCATTTCTATAGTAACAGCTCGTTCACAGGGACTTCTACGGTGGATGCTTTATTTAAACTGAAGAGGGCATTTATGTAACATTTATAGAAGGAGTCTCCAGTGTGAGTGCTTTGTAACAGTCAGAGGTAAAACCGTAACTTTACGTTTTCTTTGCAAAGTTCGTAAACTTTACGACATCTTCAGGACAGAGGAGTGTACACTTTGTGATTTCTCAGTATCATGACAAGCTGCATTTTTTTTTTTTGCCTTATTAACTTCGAGAGAGAGAAAAAAGAGAGGGAACGACTGTTTATAGTTGCTATAACATAAGCGAGAAAAGAAACTAACTATCCTTCCACAACGTAACTCTAAATGGATAAAAAGAATGACACATCATTCTTTAATTTATACAAGATGTAATCATTGGCAAATTGCTGTGATATAAAAGGAATAAAACACTTCAAGACACACTGTTATAGGAAAATAATCAATGTGGAGGTGGTAACAGTAGCTCCATCTCATCACACCCCTCATTGATTATTTTCCTATAACAGCATGACACAGAGTGGTTTATTAATTATATACACTACCAATCAAAGGTTTGTACACCCCTGCTTTGTACTTCTTGTACTATATTAGAATAATAATAAAGTCATTAACACTATGAAGTAAATGAATGATCCAAGTGACCAACAAAGTGTTACACAAATCAAAGTTATTTTATTTTATATTAAAATTCTTAATATTATTCCTGATGAAGCTTCACACCATCTCTAGCAGCTGGCAAAAAGACCAGCCACTTTGGAGCTTAAAAACATCTCAACCTTTTTTCAAAGAAGAAATACAATATAACTTCAAAATGATAATTAAACAATAAACTGGATTCTAATCTCCTGACTAATGATTTTAGATAAAAGTGTATTACTTTATTATCTGTAATAGGGCAGACATGACATCAGCTTCACGTGTTTCCACCTTGCTTGATGTTTCCATTATTCACCGAAGTTGATTGATATTGTTGGACAAGTGTGGGATTTGCTTCCTGTTTTTGCTTTGTGACTCACCCCGCAGCAGGGTGGTGGGCGGCAGAGCCTTCTTTATCCTCCCACTGAGTTCTGGTAGCACAATAACACCCAGTGAGTCACTTTGTATTCAGAAGAAACATTAATATGATCTGTCAGATCTGATATGTCATATTTCTAAAGGAAACTTCCTGAGTACTTCCTGAGAATGAAGGATGATCATAGCTAAGCAAAAATGCTTTGGATTTGTTCCACAGTACTCTCTGACTTCTCTACACTGACCTATCTGTGCACCTCTCTCGTCCACTTATGCAGTCTTCCACCATCCAGGGAGCTTATGGAAGGGAAGCAGAAGCTTCTCGCAGTGCAGGCCGGGTGCTTCCTGTGCTTCAGATAACCCACTATGGAGCACTTCACACTGACGGCCGCTCTCAGTGAGTCCCAATCTTATCTGGCCTGAGATTGGTATGCGTCCGCTCGGCCAGCAGCACAACGTGTGAAAGAGGATTAGAGACGTTCGTCCTTCCCACCGAGCTTTTCTGAGGATGCAGAAAAAAGGAAGAGGACTGTGCTGTCAATTCTGCTGTTTTGCTCAGCTCACTTGTTTTCAGATTCACACCTCAGGTCCTATTCACGCTATCATTCCTTAGCCTCATGTCCTCTGTAAGAAGGCAAGAGCAAGATACTTCACCAGATAAGTACCTCGCCAGACCACATTAAAGGAATACTTTTAGGATTTTTAACCTAATCTCTATCCATAGCATATATAACGCATGTGCTGTTACCAAGGACAAGAATTTCCATGTGTTTCCCAGCGCTGACAAAAGACACACTGAATCCAAACTCTCCTATAATTAACTAAATGTCAAAAAAAAAATGTTTTAAGTATGCAACTCTTTAACACACATTCAAAACTACAGCCATTACCTGAGAGAAAGTTATCTCAAAACTGTTCTTATGGAGTTCTCTCTGACTTTCCTACACTAGAACAATACAGTAAAATCATTCTGGTTCTTCATCTTTCTCGAGTGGTTTGTGGTGTTCAAGCAGTTCCGTGTTCGAGTATTGGTAAAACACGAGCATGATTTTTTTTTTCCTCTGAAAGAAGAACTCTGTAAGCATGAATTATGTAAGGAATAAAACTCTCCATGTTCTGCTGTTATAGGAAACTAATCAACGACAGGGTGATGTGAAGAAGCAGAGTTACTGTTACCATCCTATAGTTCATTATTTTTCTAAAACAGCAGCAATTTTTTATTATTAAAGAGTGACACATCATAATTTTTATCCATTTATAGTTACATTTAATGTTGTGGAACATCCACGAAACAAGTTCCTGTTCTCACTTACGTTATAGCAGCTATAAACAGTCGATCTCTCGCCAGCTTCTCTTTTTTCTCTCTCTTGAAGTTAATAAGACAAAAAAAAAACGCAGCTTGTTACCAAGAAACCACAAAGCATAAACCCTGCTGTCCTGAAGATGTCAGAAAACGTAAAGTTACCGCTTTACTTCGGACTATTACAAAGCGCTGACACTGGAGACTCCTTCCATAGATGTTAAATAAACGTCTCCTTACAGAAAACTTCACCATATTAACAATGATAGTTTTCTGTATTAAATCACATCATGTTTTTATTCTTTTTATTATTATTAGTCTTAGATCATGTGGAGCGTCCAGCATACAAGTCCCTGTGAATGAGCTGTTACTATAGAAACGATAACGCATTAGAACGAGCGCATTAATATAAACCTGTCATTTTGCAGCTGCACTACTGTCAGAGCTGCTGTTAGAGAAAATCAATCAACACCTTCCTACTAATCAGAATCTGCCTTTAGACAGAACGGCTTTTCTGTTCTTTTCTAAGTGCAGAGAAACATGCTGAAGTCACAGAGGTGGTAGATAAAAGATTAGGTTGAAAAATGCTGGAACATTCCCTTAAGGTGAACAAAACGAATGGTGAACACTTCAAATAGAACACAGCAACTTATAAAAAATGAATAAGCACATCCCGAGGAGAATCAGAGATGTTATAATAAGAAGGATGAAGCGAATAAAATGTTCCACTCATAATTGCAGACCTGAGAATCAGCAGTACAAAGAAAGTGGGAGAATAATTGCGTAGGCCTCGAGACAACTTAATTACTGCTTCTGAGTCCTACTTTTAGAATGATTTTCATACAACAGCCGCATAACGTCTAGACACAGTGCCTGTGATGAGCCTCTTTTTACAGCCCTTTTAATGTCATCCCACACATAATGTAAGCTTTGGCTTGGTTTGTCAGCTTCAAGCTAACCATTAAATAAAAAATAAAATAGACGGAATAAAGAGGAACACCCTGTCTCTCTCCCACGAAAAGGTCTATTTTAGAGATGCACTGTATACTCTTATTATATTACACTATAAAGTGGGGTTACAGTGCTGGCAATAATGTACAATACTTCGAATTTTCACTTTATATTGGCCTCAAGAGCCGTGGAGCTCCTCTTAACTTCCTTCTCCATGGTAAATCTTCAGCTCTATCTTTCTAGCTGAGTAAACATAAACATCTACTTCTACTTCCTCTGTCTGTCCAGTCTTCCTGGCCCAGCTGATAAGCACGATTGTCCTTGCTAAGTGAAGTATGACACAGATGGTTTTATTGTGATTCATTGCCTTGTTGTGTATGTGCACCTGGAAAAGGTTTAGTAGTTATTGTGTTATTTATGTCAAAACTTATGCTGAAATTTTTTTAACGTGCCGTCACTATTCAAAAAATACTAGATTTTCCTTTTCTACCTACATATCTATTAACAGAAGAAAAAAGTAATGGCACCCCTATAGTGTCCAGGTTGCTATAAACTTGCGCAACTTTCTTTAGTCTGATATCTATAGCTATTTATCCCACAGCACTGTTACAGTCAGGATTCTGATTGGTCAGAAGGCACCGATTCATTTTCTAAAACAATAGTGTAGCTGCAAATCACAGGTTTATATTAATGTGCTTGTTTCATATACGTTCTCTTTTTCTATAATAACAGCTCATTCACAGACACTTGTGAATTTAACATTGATGGAAGGAGTCTCCATTGTCAGTGGATCCCTAAGGTTTCTGACATCTCTGGGACAGAGGATTTTACACTTTGGTGTTTTCTTGGTAATGTGACAAACTTTGTTCTTTAATCTTATTAACTTCAAGAGAGGGAAAAAGGGGATTGACTGTTTATAGCTGCTATAATGTAAGTGAGAACAGGAACTAACTTGTTTTGCCAAGGTTCTGCAACATTGACTGAAAAAAAAAATCATGTACTGTTATTTAGTTAATGAAAACTGTAATCATTAGCAAAGAGGAATAAAACACATCACCGTGTGGTTGAATATATTCCTGTAACATCAAACTGCATCGTGGTTTATTCCTGATAAAATGTTTACATATATCAAGTACAGACGAGCATCTAGCTTATATACTACATAATTTACAAAGCTAGCATAAAGTTCAAAAGGATGGCATATAGCTGAAAATCGAGTATCAAAGCTAGCATAATGCTAGCACTAAGTATTAACAAAGTACAAGACAAGCATTAAGCTGGAATAGACAACGCTAAACAAACACATGAGAAAACTTGATAAAATTCAGTTCACTGCTTTTCATTCTGAGGAAAGTCAGTTATGAGACAGAAACTCTGGAAAACTGTCAAGCGTGCATCATAAAGTGTACCGATGTGCGTGTTTAGTGTACTGGAGTGGCTTCTTTTGTCGCGTGTTGTTATGTGAACAGATCCCACAGTTACGTTATTATGTTTATGCTGGACAGTGTGTGTGTATGTGTGTGTGTGTGTGTGTGTGTGAGCTGTGTAACGACATAGAAAGCAATTTTAAAAAAGGAAAATAATCAAGAATACCCCTTTGTAAACCTTAAAAGCTACTCATGTACTGGAATTAAATCTGATGAAAAAAATTTAAAAATAATCAAATTCAAATTCAATATAATTTTTGTTGTGTAATACTTTATTTGGAGGATATTGCACAGAGCCTTTATAACACATTGAGAAGTATTTATAAAGCATTGCTGGAGCATTTAATCTTGAAGTGATATGAGATATTAGAGGTTTTCTGTGAATCCTCAGTTATCATTGTGAGTCGAGAGATTGAGCTTGGTCCTGTGAATGTTTCATCCATTTCTTGTTATTAGTTTGATCTATATCTAATGCTGTAAAAAGAGGCAAGCAAGCTGTATTTCTCATTAATTCATCTCATGAATGCCTTTTATAATACTCTGGCACATTGAAAAGCCAAGAGTGCAGTTTCTGACATAGGTTTTTATGTTTGTAAGATGATGTCTTGCGTGAGATAAGATAAGATCTTACTATGTTATAAATGGAAAAATACAACAAGTTAATCTGATCTTGCTGAGCTTCACCGATAAGAGTGTTGCTTCTTCACGGTTGCAATGCGATGCTCTGCTGCATCTTCAGCATGACTTTCGCCTTTTTCTGAGGTCTGTTTCAGTAGAAATATGTTCAGAATACACCAATACACTCATGTTAAAACAGAAAAAAGGTGAAAGGACCGCTCTGTCATTCCTACATGCTTGACTTGTACTAGATCTTTCCACAAATTGTTTTCATTGCCATGGAAATGCAGCTGTCAATCAGTATATTATCAGCTTTTTGTAGCTTTTAGTTATAATTCAATTCTACTTGATTATATATGTATATCATAAGGTAGAAGATTATTTATGCTTGTTGCCAGGGGTGTTAAAAAAAACAAAACACTAAGCTGACAATTGTGGGAACTTCCTATACCTTACAGATTGATGAGTCTCATGAAGCATAGTGCTTTGGCACGATCGAGCTATCAGTGTTTAGGAGGAAATGCACTAGGCATCGTCAAGAATGACGTCAACACAAACCTGTTTATTAGTTACTACAACTGGTTTTATGTTTATGATGACTTTATTGCAGATATGTGCTATCTATTCACACATTGCTCACTAGTAAACATAACTTCAAAGTCTAGGAAACATAGATTGATTGATGCTGGGAACCATTTTTTTATTTGTAGCAGGAAAATACCAGGATGTTCTATGTAAAAAAAAAAAAACAAAAAACAAAAAAAACAAAACATTCCTCAAGTGCAAGTTCTTTCACAGCTATCAATCAAACCATTTAATGTGAGTGTTTCCTAACAAAATGGCCCATTGTGTTTTCACCATCTAAACTCTTTCCTCATTTTTTTCAATAATTATTATGCAATCTTCAATCACATTTAAGATTTAATAGGTTATGAAATTCGGAGTTGACCTTTGTAGTTTAAACTTCTTTCATGCACATGTTGCTCTATTTTCACTACATTAACCACATTTTTAGGTTAAATGTTTCCTACATTAACCACAATGCCGTTCGACTACTGGCTGATAATGGTGCAGTGGGATTTATGCTGCATTCGACTTATCTCAGAATTTGAGCTAAAAAGTGGGGGAAAAAACATGGACACTTCCATGTTCGTCTTTTGTTAGCAACAAGCTAGGCAGCTAACGGTGATAAGTGTTAGCCCTTGCTTCATCTAAAGAGAGCCCTAGCTAAAGAGAGTGATGCAGCAGAGCTTTACTCCTTTAGTCTGTCCAACCCTGTGAATATTTCCTCCTCAGACACCTCCCCATTATGTGAATTGATGACGTGCCAGTTGAGTGAGTTGCTGTGTTTGGACTTTAGAATAACAGAAATACATAGGGCTTGTTTAACTCCAGCTCTCGGGGTCCAGGAACTTCCTGTGGGTCCTCATCCATCTATCCACGCTTTCAGTGTGTGAGAAACCATATGTGAAGCAGGCCAGCTCTGTTATAGGAGTCTTGCTGGACTCTACAATAAAGTTTTTATCTATCTATCTATCTATCTATCGATTTAAATACACACCCATGAACACACATTGATATTATTAAGACTAGATCTATACAACAAAAAAGATCTTAAAGTCTTAAAGCTGTGTCATGTATTAAAGTATATTTGGAGTAGATTTTAATTAGAAGATGAACAGAATTAGTATTCTAATTAGTATTCTGTGTCATGGAGAAGAACATTTGAAACAAATTGTGGCTTTAGGGGTTTACTTACCCCCTGATGTGTGGTGTGTTTGAGCTCTTGAAGAAAAAAAGAACCCACATTAGCTGAAAGAGCACAGAAATAAATCTAACATCAAAGAAGAGAGCTTTCTAACAGTAAAAAAAAAAAAGAAAAAGAAAGGAAAAAAAAGGCAAGTGAGATTTAGAGTCATTTTGGTAAAGCCATTATGCATCCTATATTCTACTGGGAATTCAGTGAGAGAATTCCACCTACAGATTGTGTGCTTTAAGACACCCACGAGAAACTTGTGTGTGTGTGGTGTGTGTATGTGGTGAGTTTAAGGGTCATTAAGTTGGAGCAAAGTCATGCATGAATGCCATCATCTCATTAAATCACCACGTCATGCTCGAAAATTACATGTGCCAAAAAAGGGACCTTTTGAGTTCAGCAGTCTTCTCCACCTCCCGTTTCCATCCCGACAGTTTGTGCTCAGACCCCCGGTCCTGCGTGAGACTCAGCTGTGGGTAGCGAGGACATTTTGATTAATCTGAGAACATGATGTCATTATTGCAATGTCGTACAAAATCACACAAAATGACTCATAAAGGAAAAGGAGCATCATAAACTGCAAGGCGTAGGAATTAAGCAGACTCAAACAGAATCACTGTCACTCGTCAGAGTTCCTATCGATGTTGTGTTTAATCTGATTGGAATGAATGATGATAATAAAGAGTTAAGTTTTAAGTTGAGGTGTGCATTGGAACTGGGACCCCTCTGGACCCAAAGAAAAAAGTCACAGTAGTGGCTCATCACGTATGGAGCTCACGGGACAATGAAAGCCCGTGATGATTGACATGTGAAAGTATCAGGTATCGTGTTCATGAATTCATCTTCAGTAAGCGCTTTAACCTTACTCCCTGTTAGGGTCAGGGTCACTGTGCTTTAAATTACTCACTTAAAAGAATTAAAGTTATGTTTAAAGTTACAGTGGAACATCCATGACGCAGGTTAGTTCTTGTTTTCACTTATGTTATAGCAGCTATAAAAAGTTCTTTTTTCTCTCTCTTGAAGTTAATGAGACAGATAAAAATGCACCTTGTCATGTTACTGAGAAACTGCAAAAAGCATAAACTCCTCTGCCCTGAAGATGTCAGAAAAATTCAAGTTAGAGCTTTACCTCTGACTGTTACAAAGCCCTGACACTGGAGACTCCTTCCATAAATAAATATTAAATAAACATCTTCTTACAGAAAACATCAATGAACAAGTGATTTTCACCTTTTTAAAATCTGTTTATGTGGAGCCTCTGCCATACAATGAAGTGAAGTGAATGAGCTGTTGCTATAGAAATGATAACATATTAGAACGAATGTATTATCATAAATCTGTGAATTGCAGCTGCAGTACTGTCAGAGCTGCTGTTATACAAAATTAATCAACTTCTTCTGACCAATCAGAAATGATTACAAGCTTGAGGAACACTGATATAGTGTACAGCAGGTATATTAAATGATTTAAAATCTATTTTAAAAACACAGCTCATGAATGACGTGTCTGTTCATTTTTTTTTTTTTTGACCTTTTTAACTTTAATTCTCTGTTTGTCTTTTAGTCTTAAGTTCAGGGTTAGTGATGCAATTAAAACCTCCCACCTAGAGCAACCTCAGCCCTGTATTTACACCAAGACGTGAAATCTGGGTGGGTCTTCCTCAGACTTTACATCCTGCAGCGGACTACTGTTTAATACATCGCTGGCTTGCAGGAAGCCCGTAAAGCTAGTTTAAATAAACTTTGAGTTGGCGTAATTTATAGGTTTCTTAGACCCACACCATTTTTTTTAAACCTGTTGAGAATCCAAGCAGCTACCGTCTCTGAAAAAAAACAGATGTCTTTAGTTGACACCTACTTCAAAACAAACGTCTGCCGAAGTTGTTTCTGTGCATTATGGTAAAACCAGGTTCCAGCACTGGACAGATATTGAAAAGCTGGTTTTTGCTTATAAACACAATTTCATTTCCGCATAAAAGAGACAGTATATATGAAGATTCATTTTATGAGGCCTGTGTGTTATGTTTTTTCATTCACAAAGGACTGACTGTGTGTAGTTGTGTTGCAGGGCTGGTTTTTTAATTGAGGTCTCTCATTAAGGTCAGTGTTTCATAACCTCACAGTGTGGAAAATTGCAAGTGTTTTCATTTCAAACTACAAGAACAGAAAAAAGGGTCAGTATTACACTCACACTCACTTTAGATGTTAAATAGGGTTGTTCTGAATGATGTGAGGCCAAGTACTATTTTAAAAAGAATACAGATGCTAATGCATGTGTCTATTCATATTAATGCAAACATACAGTATATGCTAGTATGGTCAACATTTATACAGACATTTTTTTAATTATTTAATTTATTTCATTAGCATTTTTGCAAATGTTAGCAACCTGAACAGTAGCTCTTAGCTGAGCAGAAACACTAAGTGCAGCACTGTTTGTTCAGTACTGCACTCAACCCTGGCATTTCCACTCAGCTTGTCCTCAGGATAAGTTTTAGATCAGGACCATGCATTCACACCCATTGAGCAGCACGTCATTTAACCCAGGATGAATGCGTCCGCATGGCCCCTGCAATTTTAAAGGACGGAAAAAACGACTTTGACATGCCTACTGCAGGGGAGCATTAAGTCCCGCAGTGAGGCGAGTGATGTTGAGAATTAATGTAGTTGTCTGGATGTGGTCTGACGCTCGAGGCCGTGACCTCTGTAGTTAATATACAGACCATTAAATGGGAGTCCAGTAAAAGATCAGCAGCTCATTAGCATAACTAACAGTTGAACAGAAAGAGAGCATGGATTAGTCAACAAGGTGCGTTAATTCCAAGGTAATATCAAATCTTTAAAATGGAATAAAATCAAAACTGCATAAAGCTTAATTTAATAGGACTTTCAAAAATTCGAAACAGTTTCTGCTTCTGCATCTTGTAACATGATGCCCTGTTGAACTAATTTTTTTTATCCTGGGAGTTATTTTTCCTTCTTCTTTTCAGGGAGGGGATCTACATCACTTTGTACCTGCACTATTATGAGTGATCTGTAAAAAAAAGATGGTCTTTGAAAGTGATCAAAGGATATTGACCTTATTTTCGTTAATTTTGGATTTTTCTTTTACTGGAGTTTTTGATATTCTTTAACGCTAGCCTGGACAGCCATCACCAAATGACACCACTACACAGCTAAACCCAGTTTTGGCCAGAGCATCTGAAATCATTATTAGCAGCAGGTATGAGGAGTTTGAGCCTATGTGTCTCAGTTAGTCATTCCCTGAGGAAGTGCTGGAACAGGAAACCTGGAGACCAGCAAGTCCCGCAGCTATCAGCTCACAGTTTAGACAAATTGATCGCTGCAACGAGAAAGCCTTGACCTTGTGACTACTGCATGGAAACACAGCACAAACCTGGAATACTCATCGGAGGCATGCCAGGATGCTGCATATTAACTGGTTCAGTGCCAAATTCACACATAAAAAGTAACCAATAAAATTCACAGCTCTCTTACTTTCTTCTGTTTGATTTCACAGAAATGATAATATGATGACACCATTTAACCAGGGACATTTTTTTTATTTCTTTGTGCCCAAGAAACAGCCAGAAACAAGTCCAGATAAGGATTTCCTTCCATCTTTACATATTTCAGCATTTTTCCCCTCTTCATCCTGCACTTGGCTTTGAACCATGAAAATAAGAGGCTTAATTGTGTGAGGACATTCCTGATTAGCCCACAGCGGTTGGGTTTTACAGCCTCTCTCCGTGCAGTTCTGTATGGAAAGCTGACATGGCAGATGCACATGTTTACATCTGACAGACTGACCTCTACACACACACACACACACACACACACACCCACACACACACACACAGTAAAACAGTTCAAATGGACCATGTTACATTTTTATGATTTAGTTCATTTTGCAGATATGAGGCCTGAAATAAAATAAAGATGACAAGAAAATGAGTAAGAAAATATGCTGAAATGTCTGTATGTAAGGACTAAAACACTGCATGTTGTGCTGTTATGGGAAAATAATTAACGACATGGTGGTGTGATGAGTTAACTGTTAAAACCCAGGCAGTATGTCCTGAGGTGTTTTTTTCCTCTTATATCATGGCAATTTACCAACACTAACAATTTTTTTTTAATTTATTACTGAACATGTCATATTATTTTCTGTTTATTGTCACATTTATTGTTGTGAAACAAGTTAGTTCCTGTTCTCATTTATCAGCATCTCTTTTTTCTCTCTGTTGATTATATCTTGACAAAAATACACACTGATGCAAAGTGCTGACACTGGAGACTCCTTCCATAAATATTAAATAAACATCTCCTTACCGAAAACTTCACCACAGTAATGATTACACACATTTTGTAATCCGTGTATTATCATCTGCTGTACAAGTCCCCGTGAATGAGCTGTGACTATAGAAACGATAACTTCTGCTGTTGTTAATCAATACCTTCTGACCAATCAGATGCCAGAATTCAGCAGTGCTGTGGTATAAGTACATGTAATGCATCTTCAGCCCATGCTGTGACATAATAATCAGATCAAGCATTCATGCCCCACCCACTTGGCCACGATGACCCACACACTCATGCCACCCCCAGGCTCTGTCTCCTCTTGCTTGGGCCAGCATACAGGTATCCGTGTAATTCCTAACGAATTTCCAGGAAAATCAGACCCATTATAGTAACTGAGGAAATGATTAATAATGGCAGTGGGTGGACGAAGAGGCTGAGTAACCTTTTCGTAATCATTTCCAATGTTGTAATATGGTAATATTTACATTTTCATGCGAGATGACAGTCTGTGGGTGCTTGGATTTGTGTCACGTCTCTGTGGCTGAGAAAGACAGACAGAATGTGTGTGGACATGTTGGAGTGAGTGAGTGTGTGTGTGTGTGTGTGTGCTGCCTCAAACCATATGGCTGACTCTGAGACATTCTCAGTTCCCCACAGCATTGACTAAACACAAGAATATGAGCTCGGCTGGCGTTCTGACCTGATTTGTCACCATTCTTTCGACAGCTGTTAGTTCTGGCCGCTTAGCATTCTGGCCAGATGTAGTACAGCAGACTAAATTAATGTAACATGCAGTTTAGCAATGTTTATTCATTGTATACATTACATTACATTAGTAATGGCACTGATCATTATTATATTATTATATTCAGTCCTTGCACATTCCCACTAATGTGATGTCTTAGTTCTTTCACATCAGACACTGGAGTCTTCCATGTAAGGAATAAAAAACTCAGGAAATTAATCAGTGATGAAACGGAGTTACTGTTACCACCCCGGAGTGGATTATTACGCATATTTTTGTATTCCTCTTATACCTCAGTGACTTACCAATGATTACAATTTTTTATTAATTAAAGCATGACACATCATACTTTTTATCTGTTTATAGTTACATTTAATGTTGTGGAAACAAAGTTAGTTCCTGTTCTCACTTACATTATAGCAGCTACAAACAGTCGTTCCCTCTCTTTATAGGTTTATAAGCCAAAAAAAAAAAAATCTGCCCTGAACATAAAAATTACAGGCAGCTCTGACTGCTACAAAGTGTTGACACTGGAGACTCCTTCCATAAATGTTAAATAAACGTCCCCTAGTTCACCACAACAATGATCACAGACATTGTTTTTAAATCTGTTTATGTGGAGCATCTGCTGTATATGTCCCTGTGAATGAGTTGTTACTATAGAAACGATATAAACTTCCCAATAAGCGATTATAAACTTCTTCTTCCTCCAGCATAACAGTGCTGCGTGACGTAGCTGGCTGGCGTTATCTCACGGCTTGAAGTTTTATACCCGCTGTTAGGACCAGCTACGGTGAGATTACATCAGCAGGTTTTGTGACCTGGTAACCTCTAAGTGGTGATTCAAGTCCTTCCCCTCAGCGTGGACACACCCTTCCTGTTGGAATCTCACCGTGTTGTGCCAAGGTGTCACACATGTGCTTTGTGAAGTGTGCCCCAGAGACAGGAAAGTCTCCTGAGGTTCAGGGGTGAAAACTTGTAAAGGGAAAACACAAGGTTTTGATTTGAGATGATTAAACAGGAAGGAAGCAGAAAACACTGGACAACATTCAGAATTTTTGAAAAATAAGTGTTGGAGCTAATTCAATTCAATCCAAATATCAATAAGCTCGCAAGAACATGACTTATGTAAATACAAATCATGAACATCCAGCAACCTGCTTAATAGGATCCAGAAAAACACAATATACTTGTGCGATTCATGTTTTGGTTAGATGCCGAATGGCAGGTTTTAGTCTGGTGTCCTGCTTTCACTCTTGCTTCTTCAGGCCTGGTGCCATGTGCACTGCTGCTGCTGCCTGCCTTTATAAGGCACTTCCTTCTGAATCTGTGTATGTGTGTGTGTGTGGTGACATCACATCACCCATGGAGTGTGTGTGTATGTGTGTGTGTGTGTGTGTGTGTGTGTGTGTGTATGTGAGGCGGGATCTTGGCGAGAAAGAACGAGGGAGGGTTCTAGCAGGAGAGGAAAGTTCATGGCTGGGTTTCTTTCAACACGAGGCAATCTGTGCTCGCATCAGGCTTTTCTTTTTTTCCGTTTTTTTATTTCTTTACCGAATTAATTATCAAGTAATGCAGCGAGAAAAGCAGAATAAAGCAAAACTATAAAAATGTGGAAGGATTGTTTGAAAATAGTAGAAGGAGTCATTGCAAACACAAAGTAAAGAGCAGTCAGGTGTGTGCTCACAAAAATGCATGCATGCCTGCAGAAAAAAACTGCACTTTATGCCATAATAAAACTGTACTTTATGCCATATTTTATATGCAAGCAAGTGCATGCACTTTCGCACCGGTTCACCTCAGACTCTCCTGCTCTGCAAACACACAGCCAAAGAGCGACAGGCTCTCGGTTCTCCTGCTGGCCACGACTAGCTTGAGGGAATGTGAAAAATGCACCAGAAATTATAAAAGGGGCTTAGCTGAAAAGCCTTCCTCGTCCCCAGCCAAATGTCTTATGATAAGCCTGTTCGGTTTTAGGGGCCAAGGCCAGGCATGGCGATTTGTAACAGTGTAGCACAAGTACATTTTGTTCCTGCTGTCTTTCCTTTTCATAGCCCATGTTTGCTTAAGCTCTTATGCTGTTTTTATGTGGGACATTGTGACTGTGTGCTTGTTCAGCACTCCCATCATGTCACTGCTTTATTTGGTTTTGCTGGACTCTGTGACTCGTCAACTCTCGTGCAACCTGTTTCCAAGAATCTATTTAAAGGTAAACCACTGATAAACTGTTCATTTAACACTAATCAGAACAGGAAAAATATTTCGTGGCTGTTTAATTTGTGCACCTTTTGTTACGGCATTGAGTAAACACAATCTCTCAAAAGTCAGGATGTTTGGACCGACCTGTCTAGTTGTCGGTTTTCCAGTCCAATGTTATGCCTTGATTGAATCCCACACTGCAGAGAGATATTACATTCAATATCTGAACCTGTCTTACCAACCACCAGCCCCGCTCAGGTTACACGGCCTACGTGCATCTGACGGAAAAGCTACCAGATGATATGGGCAGCATGCAACAAACACACTGCTGATAGTGTGTCTTTGTGTGTTTGCTGAGTACACTCGCTTATCAGACCTGGAGCCATCTCCACGTCTGCCTCCCACTCCCACTGTCCCTGCTGCCTTCAAACAGGTCTCGTGGTTGTTTTTTTAAATCAATTTCCAAGTCTTGTTCTGGAACATCATTCTGTAAGAGGCCTTCAAACGTCATCTGGAACATCGTTCTGTAAGATATCATCTTTTTTTTCCACAAGAAAAATCAGGGCATGAGTGCTCAGGTAGTTCTTCTCAAAAACAGAAGATGCCTGTGTTTAGCAAGCTCATCATGGAGCCTCTTAACACAGGGTTGTTAAAGCTAAGCTAATAAAAGGGAGGGAAAGTTTTAATTACATGGGGCAACTTGCATGTTTGACTTAAACCTGTCAAAGTTATTTTTAAAATCCAAACACCAACCTGCGCATTAGATTCAGAGCAGTGGATGAGCCAATATTACAATATTATCATGCAACATTAAGGTAAAAAGAACCCAAGATTTCTCCGGATGCTTGGATTTTAGTTTTTATACATAAATCTGACATTATATGCGTAAAACTTTGGTTCTAAAGGCAAATAAATGGTGCAAGGCTTGGCACTTCTGCATGACAAACCAGCCTGTCAGTCAATAATGAGCTCAACACAGTCATAAAATGGTCTATTATTAAAATAATTTATATAGATAAAGAATTAGAGTAGAATTAGCTTTAGAATGAGTATGCCAATTTAGTGATACATAACACATGTAAGGAATGAAGCATTCCATGTGTTGCTGTTATGAAGAATAATAAATCAACGACATGGTGGTGTGATGAAGCCCAGTCACTCTTACCACCCCGAAGTTGATTACTTTCCTCTAACAGCATATCCACAAGTGTGTTATTCCTCTTAACCACAACAACTTGCCAATAATTAAATATTTTTAATTTATTAAAGAATGGCACATCATACGTTTTATATATTTACAGTTACACTGAATGTTGTGGAACATCAAGTTAGTTCCTCACAAAACAAGTTAGTTTCTGTTCTCACTTACACTATAGGGCCAAAAGTATGTGGACACCTGACCAATCACACCCATATGTGCATGTTGAACATCCCGAAGCCTTTCCACTAGATGTTGGAGCGTGGCTGTGGGGATTTGTGTTCATTCAGCTACAAGAGCATTAGTGAGGTCAGGCGCTGATGTTGGGATGTCGAGGAGGTCTGGGGTTCAGTCGGTGTTCCAGTTCATCCCAAAGGTGTTCAGTGGGGTTGAGGTCAGGTCTCTGTGCAGGACACTCGAGTTCTTCCACTCCAACCTCTAAGTTCTTCCAGTCTTTCCACTAAGAGGCCCAAACCTGTTCCAACATGACAATGCCCCTGTGCACAATGCGAGCTCCATGAAGACATGGTGTGTGAAGGTTGGAGTGGAAGAACTCGAGTGTCCTGCACAGAGCCCTGACCTCAACCCCACTGAACACCTTTGAGATGAACAGGAACACCGACTGCACCCCAGACCTCCTCGACATCCCAACATCAGCGCCTGACCTCACTAATGCTCTTGTAGCTGAATGAACACAAATCCCCACAGCCACGCTCCAACATCTAGTGGAAAGCTTCCCAGAAGAGTGGAGCTTATTATAACAGCAGACAGGACTAAATCTGGAATGGGATATTCAACATGCACACAAGACTGTGATGGTCAGGTGTCCACAAATGTTTGACCATATACTGCACATAAAGGCTAATTAATGAATGCATCACTCAGTGCTTTAAAGCATGAGCTGTAGCTTTAAAAGGCAGAAGGGGGCGGAGTCAGCATGTCCCTGCTCTGATAGCGCTTAAAAAGAGCAGCGCACAGAGGAAGCGTTGTACTGAGTCCTTGTGTAAGTGTCGCAATAGAGCTGTGAATGCCTGCGCTTATTTCTCGCGTACCAGCGCTAACTGAGGCTCACACACACACACACACACACACCAACAGGATCTTTGCAAGCAGCATGCATTAACTCTGTGTACCATGTAATTCTGGATTAGTGACCTACAGTGTAGCCTTTACGGAGCTGAAGGTGAGTTTAAAGCGCATCTCTCTTCTCATCTCTTCTCTCATTCATCTCATGTCTTCTCTCATTCATCTCTTCTCCTCTCTCTTCCATCATTCCTGCTGGGATTGCGCTTCTTCTTTGGCATGATGACCATGGCAGTGTGCTTATCTGATTGTCTGACTGTGCACCTTATAAACACTCATGTTTGGCCA
>NC_069729.1:20133514-20171014 GCF_027358585.1 Pangasianodon hypophthalmus
AACACATGATCTTTTTCTTAAGAATCTGATAGAATCCACTACAATTCACAAAAGATCTCAAATAACAGGGAACGAAAAGGATACATCATCTGGTCCTTTCAAACTGTACTGTTTTATGTCCGAGTAAATGTTTAATTCTGATAATATTCGCCTACAAAATGAGTCACGTTCTTCCCTCCTTGGCTGTGTTTTCAGGTACAGCACAGCAGCTTGGTGGCTCACGGCTTTAGTGAGTGTTTCCTGGCTTGAATGCGACTCGATTGCAGCTGGAGCATGTCCATTGCAGGCTTGACTGCCCAGGAGATTTGTTTACCCCCGCAAAGCCTCTTCCTGCATAGCAGTCAATGCCATAGCATGTCCAGAGCCAAGCCCTCCTGGAAATGCGACCATGATCTTGACAAGTGAGTGTTACAATGGGATGTTCACATGCTATTGTAAGGTGAACCTTGAAGGTGGATTAGTTTTGTTTAGCTCTGAACTTTCTCAGATAACCTCAGACAAACGGCATTGGTTGTCTGAAATATTTTAAAACATGTAGCTGGACGCTTTAGCTCTGTGCAAAAAAGTGAAATGTTCTTCCATTTTTCACCTATCAGCTTCTACTTCAGTGTCGATGCCTCTGTAAATTGCAATGTCCAATCCAGGCAACAGGTGCCATCATTCTTAACAGGAGACAGTAAGCCAAACCTTTCTACCTGTGCAATTCAAGTATAAAGACAGATCGTTTTATGCTTTGTATGTCCTTACTGACGGTCTTCTTTCTTATTTGTACAGAACACAGAGTCAATTCCTATTCCCTGCACAGTCCTGGAGCCCAACCTTTGCCTCCCAAAAAGTCCCGACCCACACAGCTCTGCATCTCCTCCACGTTTGTCTCCCACACCCCCAGCCCCGTTGAAGATGACCAGGTGGTCCCTGGCTTGCAACGTCTCTCTGTATCTGACCATATCTCCCCTCCTCAGACACCTAGCCGGGCAGCGAAACCTCTTCCCCCAATCCCTTGCTCTGTGGACTTATCTTCTGACCAGACTGTGGACAATGAGCTAGAGTTCTTAAGTGGAGATGACAGTCGTTGTTTGGTATCTGATTCTTGTCCGAAACCTTCCCACTTCCGGTATGGAATGCACAGTCGACGGAGTTTAAGGGACTGTGGACAAATCAATTACGCCTATTTTGAAGGGCCAGTACCCCATCAAAGGAAGCAACAGCAGCAGTCAAAGAAAAAGCACGAACATGAGTCACAGGAAAGCCTTCTTCCGCAGCAAAGGGAACCGGAACAACATGAACACCATCAGCATAAAACGACATGTCTGCGGCAACAAGAGCGTGCCCAACGCAAGCTCCGACGCTCCCATTCAGGCCCCGCAGGCTCCTACAACAAACCTTCTGCCCTTCGCCTGTCCTGTCATCAGCGGAACACCCAAGACCTGGACAAACCCGAAGTCCCTCCTCGGGTCCCCATTCCCCCGCGGCCCATCAAGACTGGAGACTACCGCCGCTGGTCAGCAGAGGTCACCGCTGGGACATGCAGCGATGATGACCGACCTCCCAAAGTACCCCCTAGAGAACCTCTGTCCAGCTGCACGCCTCGTGCGCCGAGCCCCAAGAGCCTCCCCATTTACCTCAACGGGATCATGCCACCTACCCAGAGCTTTGCCCCAGACCCCAAATATGTGAGCCGAGGTCTGCAGAGGCAGAACAGCGAGGGTTCCCCGTGCATTTTACCCATCATGGAAAACGGCAGGAAGGCCAGCACTACGCACTACTTCCTGCTCCCGCAGCGGCCCACGTATCTAGACAAGCACGAGAAGTACTTTGTGGACAGTGCTGCGAGTCGAACGACTGAGGCGTCAGGCTCCAATCTGGACTGGTCATGTGACAGCAAGAAGAAAACACACTCAGAACTTGTATAAGGCGAAGTTTATAGGACATGGACAATGCTTCATTGTGTGAGAACCAAGAGGACTCTTCTGCTGTTCCTAAGCAGTTGTTATAGATTTACTCTAGTTTTTGAAAAAAAAAATGTAGGGTAAGTTCCATACAACATGCAGTTACTGATGTTTTTGTTGTTGGTCACAAAATGGAGGCACATCGATGGTAAAAGTGCTGCTGCGAAGGCACTGGTCACTCAGTAACATCCTAGAATGATTATCTTTTATACAGTTTATTAGCTCATTGTTCATTATGTGAAACCCAAGTGTTTAAAATGCAGATTATGGTGCAGTAGATGGGTATGAGCTGGTCTGGTACCTCATTGTATTCAGTGTTTTTTTTTTTTTTTTTTTTTTATTTTACAGACTATGTTGCTAGTAGTCAGGTATTGCTTTGAAGATTGCTGCTTCTGTGGGCGGTGGCGAGCCGCAGAGCGTCATAGGTGAAACTGTGGAGGGACGCTGAGTCAGTAGAGCATCTGTTCAGTTTGTGTTGAACATTAAATATGAAGTACACCAAGGCCGAGTTATTTTGTGGCCGGATTGAAGGATATTCCATATGAAACCTGACTGTTCCATTGTGAATAAATAGGCATGAAGTTGAAAATGTATGCTGTTTAGCCTCCTGGATCACTAGTGCTCTTAGCTGTTGTATGGAAGCTCTGTGTGTGTGTGTGTGTGTGTGTGTGTTAGAGACAGAGAGAGAGAGAGAGAGAGAGAGAGAGAGAATGCATATGGATGGCCCATCTTTGTGGCATACCTTTGTCACTTTTGATTGTAAAAACTACAATGTGCATGTTACATAGGAATGGTTTAAATGTAGCATTTGTGTTCATCGTTGTGCATGGACAATATTTGCAATTTCGCAATGGTTCACATTCAGGAATATTTTCCACAATGCTTCACCCACAACATTTTTTTTTGCTTGAAAACAGGCATAACACAAGCTTAATGTTGCTGATTAACTGCAGTTGCTGCAAGTTTCTTTGATAGAATATGCAAACAATATTAGATCTGATGGTTCCTTATAAAAGCAGGTTGGTAGTGAAAACATCCAAACCTGGCTTGTATAAACAGGAGCTCCTCCCTCTTGTTCCTGTTATAAATTGCAAAACTACCTCTAATGTGACTTTTGAAACTTTGGGGGCAATCAAAATCTTTGATCTATTGCTCATTACAGAGTGAATTAAAAAAAAAAAAAAAAGTAAATCCAACCTGCAATCTTCACTTCATTCTTTAAAAAAATTCCAGGTGTAAAATTGCCCTCATGAACTTCCCATGAATGATTTGAGTTTTTGAGTTTCTTTCTGAAGCTCAGCCCTGCATATTTCTGTGTTGCGCAAAAATCCGGCTGTTTTTAAACCTAGTCTTTCTCTCTAGCTGTTGTCTTTCAAAAGCTGCAAACAAGCTGTGAGTCAGAGTTGTGAATAGGCCTGTCCTACCTCCCATAATGGGAATGAAAAATCATTCTCTTTATTAATATCCCATTATCTCGGAACGATAACGAATTATTCATGGACTCAGTAGACAAAGCGTTTACTTTCTGAAGCCGTTTCCTCTTCGATATACTTCCAAGAATACCATTAGCTCTCCATTTTTGATTACACAGTGACCACTCATAAACCTTGGCTCAAATTAGGAACCTTTCCAAAAGCTGTATTTAAACCCGTACACATAGCTCCATCCACATCTAGTACAATTGGCCGACTCAAACAAAACAGACTTTCCTGTTCTGTGTACATGCATACCTATCAGACGTGATTGCTGTGGGTGTGGGCCTCGGAGACTTTGGCTGCTGGCAGCGGGTAAATGAGTTGTTTTATTGTTATATATTGTTATATAATGGTTATACACCATTGTGATTACTCAGTAAATGTAGCAGGTGCATCATAGTTACCTTGAAAATAATGATTTAAAAAACAAAAAACAAGCTCAGAGGTCAATCACCTACACAGAGATTGGGAACGTACGTAACTGATGCCACTTTTAATTTTTGTATTGTCCCTTGTTTTTGTTTTTTTTTTGTTGTTGTTGTTGTTGTGTTTTTTTTTTTTACAAAATTCATTTATCAGAAAATGTTTACATTGTACTATTTAATCTTTGACCTGTTTCCTGTGTCTTATCTAAAAGAAATGAAGGCAAGTTCAAGAAGAAATGATTGATGTTCTCTGCTGTCGTGTGGAACAAGCGAAAAAATGCACTGAGAGAGAGCAGTATATGTAATGTGTAAAAGTATTTAACACAGTCCTCCTCCTAGCTACACTGAATAGTGCTGTGTGTAGTATAGCTCCTAAAGGTTTAAAAAAAAGAAAATAAACACTTATTTATGAACCGTGGTTGGTCTTAAATCTTGATGTCCTGTTGTATATCACTTTGTGAAAGATGGCCGGAACACAGAGATATTGCTGTTTTGCCTGTTTTATCGCCCACGCCCTCGTGCTCTGCCTCATTACTACTGGCTTTGTTCCAGGCAGGAGGAAGGTGAATTGCGGTGTCGCCCAACTGCTGATCTCAAATCAGCTTTTTGCTTTCTTGCGTACTGATTAGGGTCTGATTTCAGATAGAGATGTTAAGGCCACATCAGTGTTACAGGACAATTTGTGCCAAAAGTATCAAACACACACACACGCACACACATTGCGTTATGTTCATTCCCTGCTCTACTTCCTGTTTGTCATTGTAATTTTATTGCAGGTGAAAAAGGGACAGTCTGGTCTGATCCGGCCTCCCATTCAAGGATATTTTTTTTTTTTCGTGAATGAGCTGAGTACACAGTAATCAGTTTTGAGGATATTACATATGTTAATTGCTTTATGTGGTGACAGATAAGAACATTTGCTTTTATTGTATAATGACTTTATAATTTTGCAGCGTTGTTCTTAAGTGGAAATAGCAGCCGGTGGTTCATTTTGCAAAACATTATCTCAAATGGAAATTGACTGATAATAGGTGTTACCATGGCAACCTAATCATTATTATTATTATTCATAATAATATAATAATTTTCAAATAATAGTAACAATAACAATTTTCTACAACTTCTAAGTAGAAACAGTGACGCTTTACATTAAGGTTCCCTAAACAAACATTAATTACTGTTAGTTAATATTACCAAACCATAAACTTCAGAATTAATACTCCTACTTAATTATTTTCCTAAAACAGCACGTTCCAAAGTTTTGTTTCTTATACCACAATTATTTGTCAATGATTACACATTTTATTTGCTAAAAAAAAATGTCAACTGATCTGTTTATAGTTATGTTGTGGAACAGCCACATAACAAGTCTTTTCCTGTTATCTCTTAAATTATAACAGCTATAATGTCTTTCCCACAATTCCTTAGTAAATAAGATGAAACAATACAGCTTGTCATGTAATGCCTGAAGATGTCATAAAACTTAAAGCTACAGCTTTAACATTGAAACTCAAAGCACTGACACTGGAGACTCCTTCCATAAATGTCAAATCAATGTCTCCTTACAGAAAACGTCTCCGTATCAATGATTATACATTTTTCTTTCTTAAATACAACCCATCTTTTAATCTGTTTATTATTAGGCTTAGATTATGTCTAGCATCCTCAGACAAGGACCCGACAGTGTTAGCTTGGAAGTACCGGGACTCTGAGTCACCACAGATAACACTAATAAAAAATACTTAGAAAATTTTTGAAAGCTTATTTGTCACATGACGAAGTGTCCTGATTAAAGTATGGAGAAATCAGACCGCCCTAGTGAGACAATTACATCTGTTCTGTTTTATTTGAAGTTACGAAATGTAACATGGAGGAGGTTTGCTGTTGCTGTGTGTAATATGGTGGTCAGCGTGACAGTGTGCTTATAGTTACACACCCCACTGTGGCTCTTTCCTCATTCTACAGTTCATTTACCTCACCAGCTCCACAGGCACAGTGACCCAAAATCAGACCAAATCTCGCTTTAGGCGTTAGTTAGTAAGCTCTCTGCTGGTGGTATACCACAATTTATTACGGTTTAATAATTTACCCAATTATTCAACCATGAATTGACTCTTCACTCTGAAACTTACTGAATCTTACTGAAAGATGCCCAAAGGCAAGAGCATTAATATTGTAATGTTTGGCTGTAATGTAACTTACTATGATGGATTAGAAATGCTTAAAGGGTATTTCTACAGAGTTCACTGCACAATATGTGCATAAACATACAGACAGGTGACAAATTAAAGGAAAAAACACTGGCAAGGTTTGGCTCCACTTGTCCCCTTATCGTGAGGCATCAGTACAAATTAATCCAAAGTTCTTCTGACTGATCATCTTTATACACTTCCAGAATGACCCCGCCCCCATCCACCGGGCACAAGGGCTCACTGAGTGGTTTCAGTGAGAATGAAAATGATGTAAATCCTCATTAAATGCTATGGCCTTCACACTCACCGGATCGCAACCAAATTGAAAAGCTATGGGTGATTTTAGAGCGACGTGTTAGACAGCCCTCTCCACCTCCATCATCAAAACACCAGATGAGGGAAGGAATGGTGAAATCTTTCAGAAGAATGGTGTTCATCACTCCAGTACAGTTCCAGAGACTTGTAAAATCTATGCCAAGGAGCAATGAAGATTTTCCAATTTACTACTTAAAGGATTTGTCATGTGTCGAGAAGTGTGACTCACCAGTGAGGCATTACATTTAATAGCTTGCAATCAACTGCCTGGATACATAAACAGTGCAGGCCTTATCAGTTTATTTATCAGTTATTTTGTTTGTTGTCCATGGAATAATAGCCAAACACCAGCCAGGCAGTTTAGCCTGTATATTTATTACCGCAAGATCATACAGTGTGGATAGATCTACATTTGTGGAATATTTCATAAACATACAGATCTAAGTCTTCCAAAATATAGTGGGAGAATGTGATAATAAAGCATGTCGTAATATATTTTAATCAATTCAATCAATCAATCAATTCTGACATTAAAACACAGCAAATATTGTAAAGTAATTGTGTGTGTGTGTGTGTGTGTGTGTGTGTGTGTGTGTTAGTAAGAATGCATTCACTAACCTATACTGCCCTCTAGTGAAAATAATGAACAAATAGGTGGAATGATTTTTTTTTTTCCAATGACAACACTTCCAGAAGTGTTTTATTCCCTTTTATACCAGAGCAATTTTCCAGTGCTTACAATGTTTAACTCATTTAAGAATGACACCTTTTGTCCATCCAATGTTGTGGGAGTTTCCAACAAAAAAAAAGTCAGTTTGTGTTCTCACTTACATTATAGCAGCTATAAACAGCCATTCCCTCACCAGCCTCTCTTTTTTCTCTCTCTTGAAGTTAATAAGACAAAAAAAACAACTCAGCTTGTCATGTTACTGAGAATCTGAAAAAAGCATAAACTCCTCTGTCCTGAAGATGTCGTATAGCTTTACCTCTGAATGTTACAAAGCGCTGACACTGGAGTCTCTTTCCATAAATGTTAAAATAAACGTCTCTTTACAGAAAACTTACAGAAGAGTATGTGCTTCTCTTGGCTAAATAACAACATATTTTAAAAATGATAATGTATTAGATTGAGAGCATTAATATAAACCTGTGATTTGCAGCTGCACTACTGTCAGATCTGCTGTTGTAGAAAATTAATCAATACCTTCTTACCAATCACAATCCAGAATTCAATTGCACTGTGTTATAAGATTAAATCAAATCAAAGGCCAGATATCAAATAGCTAGGACGATAAATATTATATGACAAGCAGATATAATATCATTAAAACTTTCAAGGTGGCTTCTGTACTCTGGCAGCACCCCAAATAAAATACTGTGTGCATCAATTTAATAATTTAGCTGCTTATATACGAGTTTCTCCAGGACTTGATGGAAGTACAACTTTTAATAACAAGATTGTAATGGCTGCTTTCCAGTCAGCTTGTATGTGAGCAGAACTGATTAATGAATTAAAAACACCTCTGAGAGGACCTAATTAGAGCTGCAGGTTTTTTTTTAAAAGAATAGATCTAACTCACACTCAGCTGGCTTTTAAGGGTCTAACTTAAACAGTTTCTTCAAGACCTTCTCAAATCTTCTGAGATTGCCAGAAGAAGAAGAAGAAGAAAAAGAAAAAACACGTACAGCAGCAATGGAAGCTAGTTTATGTTCATAACATCCATCCAGGTAACTTTCAAATACATGGCATAATGAAATTTTATATAAATAAATGTGTGTAGGCTATTGTAATAATTTATTAGCTATTATTTATGTGTTCTGCAGAAGTGTGGCAAAAAGACAATGTAGCTCACAAATCTATACTTGTGGCCTAATCATTTCTTATGACAGACAATAATCTTTGATTTAGAGATAATTATAATAGTGCTTGTAAGTAAATATATGAAAGACAGCAAAGCTTGAAGATCTCCAGAGTGACCCGAAAAACCCGATGTTAATTATGGCATTGCTTCTGTTATTGTGTCTTCACCTAGGAGAGGTCAAACCAGAAAGAAAAGAGAAAGAGTATGACTCATAAAATATCTGGAATATCTGTTGATTTTTTAAAATATTTTATTTTAAAACTAATTTATTAGCATTGCATTACCAGGAGAGTAAATGCCAGAGCTTATTCCTCACATGTATCACTGCCAAGTTAAATGTTACTATAACCTTTACTTGAAATAGACATTTTTGTCAAATAAATAGCATTTATATATCTAACTATAATGTACGGGATGCATAGCAATAAAGTGATATCATCTATAAAGTATACTTACATTCGAAGTCGTATCAACATTTTTGAGATGTGACCTAAACATTCCAGCCTCTGCCTCTGGTAGGTTATCATGCAAAGAATACTTCTGAAGTTGACCTTCAATTAAGTAGTCAAATTAAATAACATTTTTGATTATTTATAATTAACTAATAATTCAAATGAGCATGAAATAAAACAACTTACATTCTTGGCTTCTGTCGGTGAAGTCAAAGAAGTAGTCATCAAACAAGTTCGACCTCTTCGACTCGTGACTGCTGCTCATGGACCTATAAGTATGGGGGATTATTTGTAAATGTATTTGTTACACTTTATTACACAGCGCTTTTGAATTCTGGATTGTGATTGGTCAGATATATAACAGACCACAGGTTTATATTAATGCACTCATTCTAATACGTTATCGTTTCACAGGGACTGGTACAGTGGATGCTCCACATAGACAAATTAAAAATGTGTTGATGTTTTCTGTAAGGAGATATTTCTTTGACATTTATAGAAGGAGTCTCCAGTGTCAGCACTTTGTAACAGTCAGAGATAAAGCTATACTTTTTATGACATCTTCAGGACAGAGGAGATATGTGATAACGAACATGCTTCATGGATTTTCCCCAACATTAAATGTAATTAATAAACAGATGAAGTATAAAGTTTCATTCTTTAATAAATAAGACTATTTAAGCCTTGGCAAATTGCTGTGGTAAAGGAGGAATAAAACACTTTGAGATGTGCTGTTATAGGGAACACAATAAACTTAACACCAACTCTGCTTTATTACACCACATTGTCAATGATTATTTTCCTATAACAGTATACCCCATCATGTTTTATTCTTTACTTGTTATTACTTAATACTCTGTCTGTTTAAGTGCGACAAAATTGTACACTTTTGTCAATAGATACATTTGCTGTAGGAATATTTACCAGCATCTTCTGCGCCTCAGCTGTATGACTATAATCACGATTGTCACAGTGATGAAAAGAAGAAGGACAGCTCCTAAACTCCCGAAGAGGGCAGCGTAAAACCCTGCACCTCTGTGGAAAAGCTCACACTGTGGTCCGTAGTATTCTTGAAAAGAAGACTTGTAGCATCTGATTGAGGTAGAATGAACACAGAAAAGTTTGTCACTTTCCTATGATACTTACGTAAAACCAAGAATGGTACATTTTTAAAAGATGTGCTCAATTAGAGATTAGATGTTTAAAACTACTTACTGGCACATTGGACCAGTTTTCACGTTCACACAATCCCCATGATTGTTGCAGTAGCTGGGGTTACTTTTGCATGGCCCCTCACACACCCAGGCACCTTCCACAATATTCAGTGTGTAGTTGGCAAAATCCGATTTACAACTCATGAACGGTTTCAGGTCTGAAACATCTTATTTATGGGAAAGACTATTTAATTAGTATTGAAATGTTAAACAATTGAAAAATCCCTGTTTAAAGAGGCAAACTGGAATACTTTTTTGTGAAACTATGGGAAACTTACTTGCTATTTCAGCTGTCTGCATTAGAACTTCTGCATCCTGAACAGAAACATTTCCAAGTGCTTCGCTTAAATGTTTAAGCAAATCTGAATTATTAAACAACTTAGTTAGAGAGAGTTCTAGATCCTTGTTGAGAAACTCTATTTGTGATTGGTTGTTGGGATAGTTGTACTGTGCAATGCTTTTGACGATGACGCTTCCACGTCTGGGGAAAAATAGGATGTTTGGATTAAACAGGGCACAACAAAGATTGGCAAAAAACATATAAGAAAAAAATGGAAGGTTATGCACCCTGACAGGTTGGTATACTTGTTGAGTATTTATGTTTCTTTGCTTGTTTCGTTGCTGAAGACCGATAGCAAAGTCATCGTGACCATGACGCCTAACCTATAAAAGGTCCCCGCTGCATCATGCACATCCTCTGGTGATTCTTGTCAACCTGAGTGACCCAGGTGGCCTGGTGGTCCTTCATCCAGTTGTAGACCCACAGTAAATTGTTCTACATTTCTGTTCTACTTCATTTCATTCTATACTGTCAGGGCAGGTTCCTTTGGAACTAGTGGAGGCCCTTCATCCACAAGTAATCACAAAGGTACATAGCATAGCACACTTCACCAAAAAACCACCACAGCACACCACAAACAGTCACAGAATGCATTCATAAATAGTGCTAATACTTTATTGAGGATGAGAATCACTCAGTGTTCTGATACTGTACTCTACTGAGAATTAGAATAGCTCAAACTCACCACTCGCACTTGGGCTGTGATGAAGCAGCATTCATTATGTAAAATTTTACAGATGTAGATGGTGAGAGACTTCACAAATGTCCACAAATGTGACACTCCTCTTAATGCATGCAATGCATTTTTCCGCTTTTCTACTCTCAAGTTTTTACACGCTCCCCTAGGAAATTAGTTGCTGCTGACAAAATTGATAGGCCATGAGTATGTTCTAAAGTACTCAGAACTACATTAGAATTAGATTTTACACACTAGACTTAGATTTAGATTTAGACTTTACTGTCGCATCACAATTTACCAATAAAAAAATTATTAGCACATAAATGTTTAGAGCACTATACCTGGCATCTTGAATCCAGGACATGCTTGATGTAGCAGGGAGTTTTTGTTGGTGACCCATGTGGGGTCATGGTCACAAACTGACAACGTTGCTATTGGTATTTGGCAAGGAATTGAGCAAAAGGGAATACTGCACTATGTCTGAAGGAAACCTCCCTGAGGAGAACTTACAATAGTCTGATGATCTTTACATCTCTGAAGTTTTGTGGATCTGCTCTTCTGCAAATGTCAGAAAGCTGCAATAACAATAAAGACCAGTTGAAAAAAAAAAAAAAAAGGTCTGACTTGTTTATCTCTAAAAGAGAAACTAACCTACATACCTCACGTGATAACTTTGAAATCAAGTTTTTGGATGCCTCAGAGTTCAAATCCTCAAAGTCAGGAATATATTCCTTCATAATTTTCAAAGAAATGTTTGCCTTTCTTGTAGGTCTCCCCTCAGCTGCAATGAATGTTTCATATTTCAATTATTTATTCACACATAAAAGGTAAAAAGCCAATTATACAAAACAAATTATCACAAGACACTACTGTTAAGTTAAAGGGAATTATATACTTACAGAATATAACAGGTCTTATGTTAGCTGCAAAACTACATGAATCACCATAAGTGGAATCACTGCAGTTGCATTCACACAACCCAGAAGTCATGTTAAAAAAACATGGTGCACCATTACACTCGCAATCTGTGCAGCTATTTATGGTGACAGCAGTGATAGTTGATATTGAAGATTCACTTGGCGATACAGAATTTTGTGAACTTGTAGAAGGTAATGTTGTTGATTGTTTCTCTTCTTCAGCTGTAGAGCTGGAAAAAGAAGCTGCACTGATGGTAGAGGATAGAGCTGTGGAGGAGTATTTTGTGGTTGATGACGATAAAGTTGTATGGGTTGGACCTACTGTCGATGTTTTCAGGGTTGTGGAGCTGAAATTGTTTGGTGGCAAAAGTGTTTCTTTCGCTGTGTATCCAGTACTGGGTACAACAGTTGATTTGATTGATTCAGAGGTGGAAGGTGACAGATTTTTGGAGGTGAAGTGGGTGGGCTGTGTAGAAATTGAAACATTATTTGTGACTGTCATGGGAAATGATATAGTTGAACTTTTTGTGGAGGTTGCTGGCATAGTTGTGGAGCTGTCTGTGCTTGGAAATGTTGTTGATTGCTGACTTGGTTGGACTGGTGCTGTTGAAGATGCAGTAGACTGTCCAGTTGTTATACTTGATGTCTGCTCTGTTGAGTTTGCTGTGGCAGGTATCTCAGATACAGAAGTGACTGACGTAAAAGGTGTTGAGTTGATGGACGGTGTTGGATGGACACCATCAGTAGAGCTTTCTTGTGTAATTTCAGAAGTGACTGGTGGAAGAGGGGTTAAGGTTGTGGATGGTGTTGAATGGACAGCTTCAGTTGAAGAAGGCAGTGTGGCCTGAGCTGAGTCATCTGTTGTAGAAACTATTGGACTTGTTTGGATTGGGCCATCTGTTGCTGTTGTCACTACTGTTGCGAATGTTGTTGTTGGAAAGGAGGGAGCCGTGACATCGGTGGAAGCAGATACTGGGAACTTCTGGCTTGTGCTTCTTGACATTTCGGAAGTGTCAGTGGTTTGTCCAGTTATGTCTATTGATGTGTATTCATTAGTTCTTGAAGTGGTGGGCACTGCAGAACCAGTAGTCATAGAGGTAAGAGATGTTAAAGTTGTTGCTGATTGGGTAGTTGATGGTGAATATGTGGCTTCGGTTGTGCTTCTTGATACTTCTAAAGTTTCAGTGGATTGTCCAGTTATGTCTATTGATGTGTATTCATTAGTGCTTGAAGTGTCAGTTGCTGCAGACATAAGGGATGTTAAAGCTGTTGCTGATTGGGTAGTTGATGGTGAATATGTGGGTTCAGTTGAGAATACAGGAGTTATTTGAGTGGATATTTCTGTTGTAGGAACTGTTTGAGTTGCACTTCCTGTGAATGGTGGTAGCATAGTTGTGGAGTTATTTTCAGCTGTTGAAACTGAAGCAATGGTTTCATCTGTGGTTGGAAATGCTGATGATTGCTGGCTTGTTTGATCTGGTGCTGGTGAAGATTCAGAAGTCTGTCCAGTTATTTTAATTGATGTGTACTCTGTTGAGGTTGTTTCTGTAGTTTCAGAAGTGACTGATGAATGAGATGTTAAGGGCATGGATGTTGAGTAGGTGGATGGTGTTGAATGGACAACTTCAGTTGAGGAGAACGGCGTGGCCTGAGCCGAGTCATCTGTTGTAGAAACTATTGGACTTGTTTGGATTGGGCCATCTGTTGCTGTTGTCACTACTGTTGCGAATGTTGTTGTTGAAAAGGAGGGAGCCGTGACATCTGTGGAAGCAGATACTGGGAACTTCTGGCTTGTGCTTCTTGACATTTCGGAAGTGTCAGTGGTTTGTCCAGTTATGTCTATTGATGTGTATTCATTAGTGCTTGAAGTGTCAGTTGCTGCAGACATAAGAGATGTTAAAGCTGTTGCCGATTGGGTAGTTGATGGTGAATATGTGGGTTCAGTTGAGAATACAGGAGTTATTTGAGTGGATATTTCTGTTGTAGGAACTGTTTGAGTTGCACTTCCTGTGAATGGTGGTAGCATAGTTGTGGAGTTATTTTCAGCTGTTGAAACTGAAGCCATGGTTTCATCTGTGGTTGGAATTGCTGATGATTGCTGACTTGTTTGATCTGGTGCTGGTGAAGATTCAGAAGTCTGTCCAGTTATTTTAATTGATGTGTAGTCTGTTGAGGTTGTTTCTGTAGTTTCAGAACTGACTGATGGATAAGATGTTAAGGGCATGGATGATGAGTAGGTGGATGGTGTTGAATGGACATCTTCAGTGGAGGAGAACGGCGTGGCCTGAGCCGAGTCATCTGTTGTAGAAACTATTGGACTTGTTTGGATTGGGCCATCTGTTGCTGTTGTCACTACTGTTGCGAATGTTGTTGTTGAAAAGGAGGGAGGTGTGACATCTGTGGAAGCAGATACTGGGAACTTCTGACTAGTGCTTCGTGACATTTCGGAAGTGTCAGTGGTTTGTCCAGTTACGTCTATTGACGTGTAGTCATTAGTGCTTGAAGTGGTGGGCACTGCAGAACCAGTAGTCATAGAGGTAAGGGATGTTAAAGTTGTTGCTGATTGGGTAGTTGATGGTGAATATGTGGCTTCAGTTGTGCTTCTTGATACTTCTGCAGTTTCAGTGGATTGTCCAGTTATGTCTATTGATGTGTATTCATTAGTGCTTGAAGTGTCAGTTGCTGCAGAAGTAAGGGATGTTAAAGCTGTTGCCGATTGGGTAGTTGATGGTGAATATGTGGGTTCAGTTGAGAATACAGGAGTTATTTGAGTGGATATTTCTGTTGTAGGAACTGTTTGAGTTGCACTTCCTGTGAATGGTGGTAGCATAGTTGTGGAGTTATTTTCAGCTGTTGAAACTGAAGCCATGGTTTCATCTGTGGTTGGAAATGCTGATGATTGCTGGCTTGTTTGATCTGGTGCTGGTGAAGATTCAGAAGTCTGTCCAGTTATTTTAATTGATGTGTACTCTGTTGAGGTTGTTTCTGTAGTTTCAGAAGTGACTGATGAATAAGATGTTAAGGGCATGGATGTTGAGTAGGTGGATGGTGTTGAATGGACAACTTCAGTTGAGGAGAACGGCGTGGCCTGAGCCGAGTCATCTGTTGTAGAAACTATTGGACTTGTTTGGATTGGGCCATCTGTTGCTGTTGTCACTACTGTTGCGAATGTTGTTGTTGAAAAGGAGGGAGGTGTGACATCTGTGGAAGCAGATACTGGGAACTTCTGGCTTGTGCTTCTTGACATTTCGGAAGTGTCAGTGGTTTGTCCAGTTATGTCTATTGATGTGTATTCATTAGTGCTTGAAGTGTCAGTTGCTGCAGACATAAGAGATGTTAAAGCTGTTGCCGATTGGGTAGTTGATGGTGAATATGTGGGTTCAGTTGAGAATACAGGAGTTATTTGAGTGGATATTTCTGTTATAGGAACTGTTTGAGTTGCACTTCCTGTGAATGGTGGTAGCACAGTTGTGGAGTTGTATTTAGCTGTTGAAACTGAAGCCATGGTTTCATCTGTGGTTGGAATTGCTGATGATTGCTGACTTGTTTGATCTGGTGCTGGTGAAGATTCAGAAGTCTGTCCAGTTATTTTAATTGATGTGTAGTCTGTTGAGGTTGTTTCTGTAGTTTCAGAACTGACTGATGGATAAGATGTTAAGGGCATGGATGTTGAATAGGTGGATGGTGTTGAATGGACAGCTTCAGTTGAGGAGAACAGTGTGGGCTGAGCCGAGTCATCTGTTGTAGAAACTATTGGACTTGTTTGGATTGGGCCATCTGTTGCTGTTGTCACTACTGTTGCGAATGTTGTTGTTGAAAAGGAGGGAGGTGTGACATCTGTGGAAGCAGATACTGGGAACTTCTGACTAGTGCTTCGTGACATTTCGGAAGTGTCAGTGGTTTGTCCAGTTACGTCTATTGACGTGTAGTCATTAGTGCTTGAAGTGGTGGGCACTGCAGAACCAGTAGTCATAGAGGTAAGGGATGTTAAAATTGTTGCTGATTGGGTAGTTGATGGTGAATATGTGGCTTCAGTTGTGCTTCTTGATACTTCTGCAGTTTCAGTGGATTGTCCAGTTATGTCTATTGATGTGTATTCATTAGTGCTTGAAGTGTCAGTTGCTGCAGAAGTAAGGGATGTTAAAGCTGTTGCCGATTGGGTAGTTGATGGTGAATATGTGGGTTCAGTTGAGAATACAGGAGTTATTTGAGTGGATATTTCTGTTGTAGGAACTGTTTGAGTTGCACTTCCTGTGAATGGTGGTAGCATAGTTGTGGAATTATTTTCAGCTGTTGAAACTGAAGCCATGGTTTCATCTGTGGTTGGAAATGCTGATGATTGCTGGCTTGTTTGATCTGGTGCTGGTGAAGATTCAGAAGTCTGTCCAGTTATTTTAATTGATGTGTACTCTGTTGAGGTTGTTTCTGTAGTTTCAGAAGTGACTGATGAATAAGATGTTAAGGGCATGGATGTTGAGTAGGTGGATGGTGTTGAATGGACAGCTTCAGTTGAGGAGAACGGCGTGGCCTGAGCCGAGTCATCTGTTGTAGAAACTATTGGACTTGTTTGGATTGGGCCATCTGTTGCTGTTGTCACTACTGTTGCGAATGTTGTTGTTGAAAAGGAGGGAGGTGTGACATCTGTGGAAGCAGATACTGGGAACTTCTGGCTTGTGCTTCTTGACATTTCGGAAGTGTCAGTGGTTTGTCCAGTTATGTCTATTGATGTGTATTCATTAGTGCTTGAAGTGTCAGTTGCTGCAGACATAAGAGATGTTAAAGCTGTTGCCGATTGGGTAGTTGATGGTGAATATGTGGGTTCAGTTGAGAATACAGGAGTTATTTGAGTGGATATTTCTGTTATAGGAACTGTTTGAGTTGCACTTCCTGTGAATGGTGGTAGCACAGTTGTGGAGTTGTATTTAGCTGTTGAAACTGAAGCCATGGTTTCATCTGTGGTTGGAATTGCTGATGATTGCTGACTTGTTTGATCTGGTGCTGGTGAAGATTCAGAAGTCTGTCCAGTTATTTTAATTGATGTGTAGTCTGTTGAGGTTGTTTCTGTAGTTTCAGAAGTGACTGATGGATAAGATGTTAAGGGCATGGATGTTGAATAGGTGGATGGTGTTGAATGGACAGCTTCAGTTGAGGAGAACAGTGTGGGCTGAGCCGAGTCATCTGTTGTAGAAACTATTGGACTTGTTTGGATTGGGCCATCTGTTGCTGTTGTCACTACTGTTGCGAATGTTGTTGTTGAAAAGGAGGGAGGTGTGACATCTGTGGAAGCAGATACTGGGAACTTCTGACTAGTGCTTCGTGACATTTCGGAAGTGTCAGTGGTTTGTCCAGTTACGTCTATTGACGTGTAGTCATTAGTGCTTGAAGTGGTGGGCACTGCAGAACCAGTAGTCATAGAGGTAAGGGATGTTAAAGTTGTTGCTGATTGGGTAGTTGATGGTGAATATGTGGCTTCAGTTGTGCTTCTTGATACTTCTGCAGTTTCAGTGGATTGTCCAGTTATGTCTATTGATGTGTATTCATTAGTGCTTGAAGTGTCAGTTGCTGCAGAAGTAAGGGATGTTAAAGCTGTTGCCGATTGGGTAGTTGATGGTGAATATGTGGGTTCAGTTGAGAATACAGGAGTTATTTGAGTGGATATTTCTGTTGTAGGAACTGTTTGAGTTGCACTTCCTGTGAATGGTGGTAGCATAGTTGTGGAATTATTTTCAGCTGTTGAAACTGAAGCCATGGTTTCATCTGTGGTTGGAAATGCTGATGATTGCTGGCTTGTTTGATCTGGTGCTGGTGAAGATTCAGAAGTCTGTCCAGTTATTTTACTTGATGTGTACTCTGTTGAGGTTGTTTCTGTAGTTTCAGAACTGACTGATGGATAAGATGTTAAGGGCATGGATGTTGAATAGGTGGATGGTGTTGAATGGACAGCTTCAGTTGAGGAGAACAGTGTGGGCTGAGCCGAGTCATCTGTTGTAGAAACTATTGGACTTGTTTGGATTGGGCCATCTGTTGCTGTTGTCACTACTGTTGCGAATGTTGTTGTTGAAAAGGAGGGAGCCGTGACATCGGTGGAAGCAGATACTGGGAACTTCTGGCTAGTGCTTCGTGACATTTCAGAAGTGTCAGTGGTTTGTCCAGTTACGTCTATTGACGTGTAGTCATTAGTGCTTGAAGTGGTGGGCACTGCAGAACCAGTAGTCATAGAGGTAAGGGATGTTAAAGTTGTTGCTGATTGGGTAGTTGATGGTGAATATGTGGCTTCGGTTGTGCTTCTTGATACTTCTGAAGTGTCAGTGGATTGTCCAGTTATGTCTATTGATGTGTATTCATTAGTGCTTGAAGTGTCAGTTGCTGCAGACGTAAGGGATGTTAAAGCTGTTGCTGATTGGGTAGTTGATGGTGAATATGTGGGTTCAGTTGAGAATACAGGAGTTATTTGAGTGGATATTTCTGTTGTAGGAACTGTTTGAGTTGCACTTCCTGTGAATGGTGGCAGCATAGTTGTGGAGTTATTTTCAGCTGTTGAAACTGAAGCCATGGTTTCATCTGTGGTTGGAAATGCTGATGATTGCTGGCTTGTTTGATCTGCTGCTGGTGAAGATTCAGAAGTCTGTCCAGTTATTTTACTTGATGTGTACTCTGTTGAGGTTGTTTCTGTAGTTTCAGAACTGACTAATGGATAAGATGTTAAGGGCATGGATGTTGAGTAGGTGGATGGTGTTGAATGGACAGCTTCAGTTGAGGAGAACAGTGTGGGCTGAGCTGAGTCATCTGTTGTAGAAACTATTGGACTTGTTTGGATTGGGCCATCTGTTGCTGTTGTCACTACTGTTGCGAATGTGGTTGTTGAAAAGGAGGGAGCCGTGACATCTGTGGAAGCAGATACTGGGAACTTCTGGCTAGTGCTTCTTGACATTTCGGAAATGTCAGTGGTTTGTCCAGTTACGTCTATTGATGTGTATTCATTAGTGCTTGAAGTGGTGGGCACTGCAGAACCAGTAGTCATAGAGGTAAGGGATGTTAAAGTTGTTGCTGATTGGGTAGTTGATGGTGAATATGTGGCTTCGGTTGTGCTTCTTGATACTTCTGAAGTTTCAGTGGATTGTCCAGTTATGTCTATTGATGTGTATTCATTAGTGCTTGAAGTGTCAGTTGCTGCAGAAGTAAGGGATGTTAAAGCTGTTGCCGATTGGGTAGTTGATGGTGAATATGTGGGTTCAGTTGAGAATACAGGAGTTATTTGAGTGGATATTTCTGTTGTAGGAACTGTTTGAGTTGCACTTCCTGTGAATGGTGGTAGCATAGTTGTGGAGTTATTTTCAGCTGTTGAAACTGAAGCCATGGTTTCATCTGTGGTTGGAAATGCTGATGATTGCTGGCTTGTTTGATCTGGTGCTGGTGAAGATTCAGAAGTCTGTCCAGTTATTTTACTTGATGTGTACTCTGTTGAGGTTGTTTCTGTAGTTTCAGAAGTGACTGATGGATAAGATGTTAAGGGCATGGATGATGAGTAGGTGGATGGTGTTGAATGGACATCTTCAGTGGAGGAGAACGGCGTGGCCTGAGCCGAGTCATCTGTTGTAGAAACTATTGGACTTGTTTGGATTGGGCCATCTGTTGCTGTTGTCACTACTGTTGCGAATGTTGTTGTTGAAAAGGAGGGAGGTGTGACATCTGTGGAAGCAGATACTGGGAACTTCTGGCTTGTGCTTCTTGACATTTCGGAAGTGTCAGTGGTTTGTCCAGTTATGTCTATTGATGTGTATTCATTAGTGCTTGAAGTGTCAGTTGCTGCAGAAGTAAGGGATGTTAAAGCTGTTGCCGATTGGGTAGTTGATGGTGAATATGTGGGTTCAGTTGAGAATACAGGAGTTATTTGAGTGGATATTTCTGTTGTAGGAACTGTTTGAGTTGCACTTCCTGTGAATGGTGGTAGCATAGTTGTGGAATTATTTTCAGCTGTTGAAACTGAAGCCATGGTTTCATCTGTGGTTGGAAATGCTGATGATTGCTGGCTTGTTTGATCTGGTGCTGGTGAAGATTCAGAAGTCTGTCCAGTTATTTTAATTGATGTGTAGTCTGTTGAGGTTGTTTCTGTAGTTTCAGAAGTGACTGATGGATAAGATGTTAAGGGCATGGATGTTGAATAGGTGGATGGTGTTGAATGGACAGCTTCAGTTGAGGAGAACAGTGTGGGCTGAGCCGAGTCATCTGTTGTAGAAACTATTGGACTTGTTTGGATTGGGCCATCTGTTGCTGTTGTCACTACTGTTGCGAATGTTGTTGTTGAAAAGGAGGGAGCCGTGACATCGGTGGAAGCAGATCCTGGGAACTTCTGGCTAGTGCTTCGTGACATTTCGGAAGTGTCAGTGGTTTGTCCAGTTACGTCTATTGATGTGTAGTCATTAGTGCTTGAAGTGGTGGGCACTGCAGAACCAGTAGTCATAGAGCTAAGGGATGTTAAAGTTGTTGCTGATTGGGTAGTTGATGGTGAATATGTGGCTTCGGTTGTGCTTCTTGATACTTCTGAAGTTTCAGTGGATTGTCCAGTTATGTCTATTGATGTGTATTCATTAGTGCTTGAAGTGTCAGTTGCTGCAGACGTAAGGGATGTTAAAGCTGTTGCGGATTGGGTAGTTGATGGTGAATATGTGGGTTCAGTTGAGAATACAGGAGTTATTTGAGTGGATATTTCTGTTGTAGGAACTGTTTGAGTTGCACTTCCTGTGAATGGTGGCAGCATAGTTGTGGAGTTATTTTCAGCTGTTGAAACTGAAGCCATGGTTTCATCTGTGGTTGGAAATGCTGATGATTGCTGGCTTGTTTGATCTGCTGCTGGTGAAGATTCAGAAGTCTGTCCAGTTATTTTACTTGATGTGTACTCTGTTGAGGTTGTTTCTGTAGTTTCAGAACTGACTAATGGATAAGATGTTAAGGGCATGGATGTTGAGTAGGTGGATGGTGTTGAATGGACAGCTTCAGTTGAGGAGAACAGTGTGGGCTGAGCCGAGTCATCTGTTGTAGAAACTATTGGACTTGTTTGGATTGGGCCATCTGTTGCTGTTGTCACTACTGTTGCGAATGTTGTTGTTGAAAAGGAGGGAGCCGTGACATCTGTGGAAGCAGATACTGGGAACTTCTGGCTAGTGCTTCTTGACATTTCGGAAATGTCAGTGGTTTGTCCAGTTACGTCTATTGATGTGTATTCATTAGTGCTTGAAGTGTCAGGCACTGCAGAGCCAGTAGTCATAGAGGTAAGAGATGTTAAAGTTGTTGCTGATTGGGTAGTTGATGGTGAATATGTGGCTTCAGTTGTGCTTCTTGATACTTCTGAAGTTTCAGTGGATTGTCCAGTTATGTCTATTGATGTGTATTCATTAGTGCTTGAAGTGTCAGTTGCTGCAGACGTAAGAGATGTTAAAGCTGTTGCGGATTGGGTAGTTGATGGTGAATATGTGGCTTCAGTTGAGAATACAGGAGTTATTTGAGTGGATATTTCTGTTATAGGATCTGTTTGAGTTGCACTTCCTGTGAATGGTGGTAGCACAGTTGTGGAGTTGTATTTAGCTGTTGAAACTGAAGCCATGGTTTCATCTGTGGTTGGAAATGCTGATGACTGCTGGCTTGTTTGATCTGGTGCTGGTGAAGATTCAGAAGTCTGTCCAGTTATTTTAATTGATGTGTACTCTGTTGAGGTTTTTTCTGTAGTTTCAGAAGTGACTGATGGATAAGATGTTAAGGGCATGGATGTTGAGTAGGTGGATGGTGTTGAATGGACATCTTCAGTGGAGGAGAACGGCGTGGCCTGAGCCGAGTCATCTGTTGTAGAAACTATTGGACTTGTTTGGATTGGGCCATCTGTTGCTGTTGTCACTACTGTTGCGAATGTTGTTGTTGAAAAGGAGGGAGGTGTGACATCTGTGGATGCAGATACTGGGAACTTCTGGCTTGTGCTTCTTGACATTTCGGAAGTGTCAGTGGTTTGTCCAGTTATGTCTATTGATGTGTATTCATTAGTGCTTGAAGTGGTGGGCACTGCAGAGCTAGTAGTCATAGAGGTAAGAGATGTTAAAGTTGTTGCTGATTGGGTAGTTGATGGTAAATATGTGGCTTCAGTTGTGCTTCTTGATACTTCTGAAGTGTCAGTGGATTGTCCAGTTATGTCTATTGATGTGTATTCATTAGTGCTTGAAGTGTCAGTTGCTGCAGACGTAAGAGATGTTAAAGCTGTTGCGGATTGGGTAGTTGATGGTGAATATGTGGCTTCGGTTGAGAACACAGGAGTTATTTGAGTGGATATTTCTGTTATAGGAACTGTTTGAGTTGTACTTCCTGTGAATGGTGGTAGCATAGTTGTGGAGTTATTTTCAGCTGTTGAAACTGAAGCCATGGTTTCATCTGTGGTTGGAAATGCTGATGATTGCTGGCTTGTTTGATCTGGTGCTGGTGAAGATTCAGAAGTCTGTCCAGTTATTTTACTTGATGTGTACTCTGTTGAGGTTGTTTCTGTAGTTTCAGAACTGACTGATGGATAAGATGTTAAGGGCATAGATGATGAGTAGGTAGATGGTGTTGAATGGACATCTTCAGTTGAGGAGAACGGCGTGGCCTGAGCCGAGTCATCTGTTGTAGAAACTATTGGACTTGTTTGGATTGGGCCATCTGTTGCTGTTGTCACTACTGTTGCAAATGTTGTTGCTGAAAAGGAGGGAAGTGTGACATCTGTGGAAGCAGATACTGGGAACTTCTGGCTAGTGCTTCTTGACATTTCGGAAATGTCAGTGGTTTGTCCAGTTACGTCTATTGATGTGTATTCATTAGTGCTTGAAGTGGTGGGCACTGCAGAGCCAGTAGTCATAGAGGTAAGTGATGTTAAAGGTGTTGCTGATTGGGTAGTTGATGGTGAATATGTGGCTTCAGTTGTGCTTCTTGATACTTCTGAAGTGTCAGTGGATTGTCCAGTTATGTCTATTGATGTGTATTCATTAGTGCTTGAAGTGTCAGTTGCTGCAGACGTAAGAGATGTTAAAGCTGTTGCGGATTGGGTAGTTGATGGTGAATATGTGGGTTCAGTTGAGAATACAGGAGTTATTTGAGTGGATATTTCTGTTATAGGATCTGTTTGAGTTGCACTTCCTGTGAATGGTGGTAGCACAGTTGTGGAGTTGTATTTAGCTGTTGAAACTGAAGCCATGGTTTCATCTGTGGTTGGAAATGCTGATGACTGCTGGCTTGTTTGATCTGCTGCTGGTGAAGATTCAGAAGTCTGTCCAGTTATTTTAATTGATGTGTACTCTGTTGAGGTTGTTTCTGTAGTTTCAGAAGTGACTGATGGATAAGATGTTAAGGGCATGGATGATGAGTAGGTGGATGGTGTTGAATGGACATCTTCAGTGGAGGAGAACGGCGTGGCCTGAGCCGAGTCATCTGTTGTAGAAACTATTGGACTTGTTTGGATTGGGCCATCTGTTGCTGTTGTCACTACTGTTGCGAATGTTGTTGTTGAAAAGGAGGGAGGTGTGACATCTGTGGAAGCAGATACTGGGAACTTCTGGCTTGTGCTTCTTGACATTTCGGAAGTGTCAGTGGTTTGTCCAGTTATGTCTATTGATGTGTATTCATTAGTGCTTGAAGTGGTGGGCACTGCAGAACCAGTAGTCATAGAGGTAAGTGATGTTAAAGGTGTTGCTGATTGGGTAGTTGATGGTGAATATGTGGCTTTGGTTGTGCTTCTTGATACTTCTGCAGTTTCAGTGGATTGTCCAGTTATGTCTATTGATGTGTATTCATTAGTGCTTGAAGTGTGAGTTGCTGCAGACGTAAGGGATGTTAAAGGTGTTGCTGATTGGGTAGTTGATGGTGAATATGTGGGTTCAGTTGAGAATACAGGAGTTATTTGAGAGGATATTTCTGTTGTAGGAACTGTTTGAGTTGCACTTCCTGTGAATGGTGGTAGCATAGTTGTGGAGTTATTTTCAGCTGTTGAAACTGAAGCCATGGTTTCATCTGTGGTTGGAAATGCTGATGACTGCTGGCTTGTTTGATCTGGTGCTGGTGAAGATTCAGAAGTCTGTCCAGTTATTTTAATTGATGTGTACTCTGCTGAGGTTGTTTCTGTAGTTTCAGAAGTGACTGATGGATAAGATGTTAAGGGCATGGATGTTGAGTAGGTGGATGGTGTTGAATGGACAGCTTCAGTGGAGGAGATCAGTGTGGGCTGAGCTGAGTCATCTGTTGTAGAAACTATTGGACTTGTTTGGATTGGGCTATCTGTTTCTGTTGTCACTACTGTTGCGAATGTTGTTGCTGAAAAGGAGGGAGCCGTGACATCGGTGGAAGCAGATACTGGGAACTTCTGGCCAGTGCTTCGTGACATTTCAGAAGTGTCAGTGGTTTGTCCAGTTACGTCTATTGACGTGTAGTCATTAGTGCTTGAAGTATCAGTTGCTGCAGACGTAAGGGATGTTAAAGCTGTTGCGGATTGGGTAGTTGATGGTGAATATGTGGCTTCGGTTGAGAATACAGGAGTTATTTGAGTGGATATTTCTGTTATAGGAACTGTTTGAGTTGTACTTCCTGTGAATGGTGGTAGCACAGTTGTGGAGTTGTATTTAGCTGTTGAAACTGAAGCCATGGTTTCATCTGTGGTTGGAAATGCTGATGACTGCTGGCTTGTTTGATCTGGTGCTGGTGAAGATTCAGAAGTCTGTCCAGTTATTTTAATTGATGTGTACTCTGTTGAGGTTTTTTCTGTAGTTTCAGAAGTGACTGATGGATAAGATGTTAAGGGCATGGATGATGAGTAGGTGGATGGTGTTGAATGGACATCTTCAGTGGAGGAGAACGGCGTGGCCTGAGCCGAGTCATCTGTTGTAGAAACTATTGGACTTGTTTGGATTGGGCCATCTGTTGCTGTTGTCACTACTGTTGCGAATGTTGTTGTTGAAAAGGAGGGAGGTGTGACATCTGTGGAAGCAGATACTGGGAACTTCTGGCTTGTGCTTCTTGACATTTCGGAAGTGTCAGTGGTTTGTCCAGTTATGTCTATTGATGTGTATTCATTAGTGCTTGAAGTGGTGGGCACTGCAGAGCCAGTAGTCATAGAGGTAAGTGATGTTAAAGGTGTTGCTGATTGGGTAGTTGATGGTGAATATGTGGCTTTGGTTGTGCTTCTTGATACTTCTGCAGTTTCAGTGGATTGTCCAGTTATGTCTATTGATGTGTATTCATTAGTGCTTGAAGTGTGAGTTGCTGCAGACGTAAGGGATGTTAAAGGTGTTGCTGATTGGGTAGTTGATGGTGAATATGTGGGTTCAGTTGAGAATACAGGAGTTATTTGAGAGGATATTTCTGTTGTAGGAACTGTTTGAGTTGCACTTCCTGTGAATGGTGGTAGCATAGTTGTGGAGTTATTTTCAGCTGTTGAAACTGAAGCCATGGTTTCATCTGTGGTTGGAAATGCTGATGACTGCTGGCTTGTTTGATCTGGTGCTGGTGAAGATTCAGAAGTCTGTCCAGTTATTTTAATTGATGTGTACTCTGCTGAGGTTGTTTCTGTAGTTTCAGAAGTGACTGATGGATAAGATGTTAAGGGCATGGATGTTGAGTAGGTGGATGGTGTTGAATGGACAGCTTCAGTGGAGGAGATCAGTGTGGGCTGAGCTGAGTCATCTGTTGTAGAAACTATTGGACTTGTTTGGATTGGGCTATCTGTTTCTGTTGTCACTACTGTTGCGAATGTTGTTGCTGAAAAGGAGGGAGCCGTGACATCGGTGGAAGCAGATACTGGGAACTTCTGGCCAGTGCTTCGTGACATTTCAGAAGTGTCAGTGGTTTGTCCAGTTACGTCTATTGACGTGTAGTCATTAGTGCTTGAAGTATCAGTTGCTGCAGACGTAAGGGATGTTAAAGCTGTTGCGGATTGGGTAGTTGATGGTGAATATGTGGCTTCGGTTGAGAATACAGGAGTTATTTGAGTGGATATTTCTGTTATAGGAACTGTTTGAGTTGTACTTCCTGTGAATGGTGGTAGCACAGTTGTGGAGTTGTATTTAGCTGTTGAAACTGAAGCCATGGTTTCATCTGTGGTTGGAAATGCTGATGACTGCTGGCTTGTTTGATCTGGTGCTGGTGAAGATTCAGAGGACTGTCCAGTTATTTTAATTGATGTGTAGTCTGTTGAGGTTGTTTCTGTAGTTTCAGAAGTGACTGATGGATAAGATGTTAAGGGCATGGATGTTGAGTAGGTGGATGGTGTTGAATGGACATCTTCAGTTGAGGAGAACAGTGTCGACTGACCCGAGTCATCTGTTGTAGAAACTATTGAAGAGGAGGTCTGTGCCGATGTCTCTGCTGTATAAAATGGCAATAATTAAAAATACAAAACTTTGCAGAGTCCTGGTTTCTAATCCAAACACAAGATGCAATTCAACGGAAGTTTCTATGCAAAATAATTCTTAAAATTAATAAACAGTATGTTAAAGATTATCTTTTATGGCTCAGCTTCTTCACTTTTATAGGTTAACCATCATCCTTTTATGGGTTAAAATACATATTAAAATATGTTTCAATACCAACATGCCACTCCTAAAAATCATAACAACCATACTACTCCTAAAAATGATTGTCAGTGGATTTTGTAGAGGCAGCAGATGCAAGTGCACATTTTATTGAAACAAGAACCATAAACGAAAACACTGGATATAAAGTAAAAACAGGCAGACTATGATCAAGGCTGTGGAACACACAACAACATATATGCATGACAATGACAAAAGCTTGACAATGAAACATACAGAGACCAGGGCTTAAGTAGGGGTGCTGATTGGGGGTAATACAGAACAGGTGTGAGTGCTCAGTGAGATATGTAACAAGGTCATGTGACATGCATAGCCAAGCACTGATTTCAGCATAACCATGCCAATGATAAAGTGACTCCCTTTTGTGTAGTTTTTTTAAAAAAATTAAAACATGAATAAAAATAGCCCTACTTCATTTTTGTATTCAGAATATTTATTGTTGTATTTCATTACAGCCCAACCTTGACCATCTTCACTGTGAAAAAATGACATGAAATGAAAAAGACCTGAACTGAAAACGAGGACCCTTTTCAAATAACGCCAAGGTCCGAAATCCCCCACGTATCGGTTATTTAATTAAGCTATCCATTATCTGAATGTGCCTTACAGTACAGTGCTCACCAACCAATCATACAAAAACAAATGTTGACATATTTAAATTTTCAATCTGATGTTATTTGTCAGTCGGGACAAACATTCACAAGCAAACATACAAGACAACGAAAAAGCATGAAATGCTGGCTTTGACGATCGTGTATACACCACTGTAGAAGATTTTTAGTCAGCTGAATTTGTTATTTCTTACAACAATTATCATGCCTGCTTTGCATTTTGATGTTCATACATTTTCCCTACATACCAGTACAAATACAAATTACAAGTACAAATGCACAAATTACAAGTACAAATACACATCACAGTAGCAAATACACCAGAAATGTCTTAAATTAAATATTCTTTTGCTAAAATTGGGTTAAACTTACCATGCAGTGTTGCTGGTATCAGAAGTATTACAGTCAATAGGATTGCAGTATGGAGTGTTGATTTATTTCTCCAAATCACTCCTACAAAACTTCCCATTGTCATTGAATTGGATTGATGGTGCTTAGAAAAATGAACAGTTATCTCATTTAAGTGTTGTTTCTATTTTCTCCCCATTTGTATCATCAGGCTTTGGAAGGAATAAAAGGAGACTTCATATCTCTCCAGTCCACCAGATAATGAAGTGATGAGTACTGTATGTTCTGTATGTCATCAAATGGTTGAGAAAGGTAACAGTCACACCTTGAGTAAACCACTGTAATGTGAACGAGTGTAGAGCGATCACACCCCCATGAAACGTAACTCAATCAAAGAGTTAATAAATAAACTGCTATAAAAATCCAGCCAGGTTTTTTTTTTTTTTTTTTAATAAAAAAACCATAAGATGTTCTGGATCAAATCTCAAAATTATCCAAACTAAAATATATTTTATTCATTCATTCATCTTCAGTAAGAGCTTGGTCAGGGTCAAGGTGGATCTGGAGATAATCAGACAGTCATTCTCAACAAAGGGCAGTTTAAAGCCATTAATCTGCCTACTGGCATGTGTTTCAGAGGTAGAAAGAAATGCAGAGGAATCTCATACAAATCCGAACTCAGGGGACCCTGGAGCTGTCAGGCAGCAATGATACTGGAAATAAGTCATTTAGATGGCAGGAGAGGTGTATCTTGGAAATAGTGCTGTAACAAGTTTTACTTGTGTGTTGCTAGTCCTTAAATGTCTGAAATATAACCTCTTAATTCTCTTGTTGCATGTATAACGCATCTCAAAAAACGAGTAATTGATCGTAAAATCTAAATCTTAAGTACACTTAAGGTTACTGTCTTTTAATATTATCTTGGCTGTTTTGATACACTTGTGTCAAAACACTCTTAAATGCTATAACACACTGTAACCAAAGTTGCGAGCGGGGAACTGAAGAAACGTCGGCCCACGCGCACCATATGGCTGGTCTGAGGGATCATATATAATTTGTATAGAAAATCTTAGTTCAGTGTTATGATCACATATTGACTTGTATCATATCACATGGAAGTCTGTGGTTTACAGGGGTAAAACATTTCCATGCACTTATCACTAGAGGCACTATTTCAAACAGAGAAGTCAGTTTATGACACTCGAGATTTCGGTTCTATAAATGGACATTTACTCAGAACCCATAAATGACTGCGTTAGGCAAACATAGAGAAACACGAAGTCATACTATTGACCAAAGTTATAACACCCACACCTCTGTTTGCTATATTGATAGTGATCTGCATATGGATCTTGACTAAGACAGAGAAAAAAATCTCCTGGTAACCGTTGTCTTATTTATATTAAACAACAAACCATCAACCTCCTTCATATCAACATCTCATGAAACTTTTCATAAGAGGGGAGTGAACCCGTAAAGTGGGGAGGAGACGCTTTCTGTAGAATATTTAGTATGAATATAACAAAACTCCATCAGATACCTGGCACTGAAACTAAAGCTGCTTTGAAAAGATTTTTTTAAAATGATATATGGATAATATGTGGGACAAAAACACAACATTTTTATTTTCTCACAAAAGCTCTTCACATTTTGATGAGATTTATTAGCATTACTGTTCAGTTTAACTGAAACTTAAAAAAAAACAAAAAAAACATTAGGCCATCAAGACGAGTCACAGCCTCCACAGTCTCTCATTATATCAAGTGAGTGTAAGCAGAGTTCTTTTTAAAATGATGATGGAAAAGAAAGAAGGTTGTTTTAGGCATTAATAGTAAATGCTACTGTTCTGCCTGCTTTTCTTCTTCATCTTCCTCCTCGGTTTTCACTTCCTGTTTCAAAGCTGCTGCTTTCCGCCGTTCTGCCTCTGTTATCGTCATGGGATGCAGCGGGAAAAATCCAGCCAGTCCTGAAATATATGAAATGGAAACAAACTATTAAACATTGTCATTTCAGAAATGAATAGAGTTCCTAAATAGATGCACTGACCCAAAAGTTTGGCCACGGGTTTGGTGGGATGAGCTCCACATCCCATCCAGTACTTGATTCTGTCGTAGTTGAAGCTGACGAGCTTCTCGTTGTAGATGTTGGGGAGAGGGTCGTATGATCCCAGCTGCTCGATGTATTTGCCATCTCGTGCCCTTTTGTTGTAGGCAGCCACTATACGGTAAAACGGTCTGTTGGTGGCGCCACCAAGCGCCAGGCGGATAACCACATGACCTCCGTGGTACTTTTTCAGTAATAATGATGCTGTTGTGAACAAACAAACACAGCCCATGGTTTCACGATTCAGGTTTCATAGATGTAATATAAAACATAATTGCACAGATTTCTGCAAATATTTTGGGGAAACTTTTCAATAACTTACGAAAGATACTTTTAACTTCTACATGCTTTGATTTTATTAAATCATGAATATTATGATAGCATCATATTCTGTCAGGGGGCATCAGGGAAAACTTCCCACAGCTCATAATCACTCATAATTAGTTTAGAAACATTAAACTTGTGCAATTTCAGCATGGTCTCACACTTGCAAATTCATTACAAATCAAGTCCCGTGATAAAATGATGCAAAGGTTACACACATTTAAAACAACTTTCAGATTGGATATTTATTTTGAGCATTTATTTATGGTGAGAATTAAACATCACTTAAATTTAAGGTTTAATTTCTGAACACACCTAATTCATTAGTTAAGAACACACTTATAATTCATCTATGAACCTGTATTTGGCTACTGCAGTGTGTTCAACGCTTAGAGACAAATAGACAAATGTTAGAAATTCTCATCACAAACTATTTAGAACGTTAATCACTTTAAATGTTTTATGATATTCATGATTTTGATAGAAAATAAATACTTACACAGATGGACCATCGTTCTGTTTTAGTCCTATAAAAAAACAAGAGGTGGAAAAAAAAATCATTCTCAAGACATTTATGGAAATGACTTCATGATTTCTGTGGAAATGATTTCACAATTTGCAGAAGTCATAACAATAAAATAAATGCTGTCTATAAATCTTCTTCCACGAATAATATAAACAAGCCTGCTAACTGGTGCATGCTAAATACCCACTTAGCCACCTAGCTAACTTTCTCATCTCAAAAATTTCATTTCTCACCTCAAAAATATCGATTCACTTTGTATATAGGCTTGAAATTGTATCTTTTTCACGAGAAATTACGATCCGCTTCCTAAAATCACCACCGACATCAGCAACATGACATTTGCAAGGGCGCCGCCATGTTTTCTTTGTAACCGGAAGTTGAATTTCATTTCACCTGCAGTTCCACGGATTGTCCACCGGATGGCGACAATGTACTGTTTTTACACGACCACTACAGCGACACTTCAATGTCATCTGAAAATATTAATTTTGTAAGGAAAAATAAATACATGATTATAATTTTAGAAAGATTAGAAATATAGCAATTGTTTATGTTACATTTTTAAAATTATTTTTTATATTAATTTTTTTATATTTATATTTTTAAACCATACCTTGTCATGTCCCTGATTATTGTTTACTCAAAGAAGCTCACATTGAGGTACCTATTATGTGAAGGCAAAGCTATAAATCACACAAAAATAGGATTTTGTAGGAAAACAATAGAGCAGTACGGCCTATTATTACACTACACTTTCAGAGAAAGAACAAAAAAGCTACATGGCAAACCAAATGCATCCTACATGGTGAATCGGCTGAGCATTATCATCTCAGAGTGGCCATTTATTCCACTTGTGGCAGAATCATGTGTGACAGGTCTGTTAGTGATGCTCAGATGACCGGATGATGCAGCTGAGAAGAGGAAAAGCACCATTTTGACAGAACACATGAGGGGGGAAATTATGAGTATTATTATTATTATGCCTTCCTAATTACTTTTTAGATGATTGTGGATGATTTATTCGTACCTCAGGGAACCAGGACATGGTTAAAGGCAACAGCGGAATTCCTGCGGACTGTGAAAAAATATAATGTGATTTCAAGAATGACATTTATTTAAAATAGTCCTTGAGGGTGTCAGTAATTTTGGTACTTTTTTTTTTTTTTTTTTTTGATAGAAGAAATAAAACACTCCATGGCATGCTGTTATAGGAAAATAATCAACTACGGGTTGGTGTGATTATTTACTAAAATTTCTTATAGAAACAACGAGAGCATTAATACAAACCTGTGATTTGCAACTGTCAGAGCTGCTGTTATAGAAATTAATCCTTAAAACTCTCTGAAACAATCAGATGATGTGATATAAGATTATAAATATATGAGGTAGCTTTCCAAAAAATAATACTAATAACAATAAAATGCAAGCCAAAATTCTTGAAAAAAAAAATCCTTCTGCCCAAATCCTGATAAAATATAAAAACTAAAATCGAAACTGTTATAAAAGGTAAAACTGTTGCTTTTATTTAAAATAAATCTGACAATAACAACAAAGAAATAATATATATTTTGTTACTAATGCAGACTGTACAGTACAGTTTGCTCTTCTCAAATTATTCTGAATCATTATTTTATTATTCTTTTATCTAACAATTTGTTTTTTTTATAATTTTGCCATTTGATGATGAGAAATAAAAAAATAGATGAGCTATAAAAGGTGAGGGGACATGAGGTTAAAGGTCAGCAGTGACCTAAAACATGCGTTTAAGAGTTAAACGATGACTCTGTGAGACACGTTTGTGGTTTATTGGCTTGTAACAGATCCTCCATTTAAACTAGTGATCACTGTTGGTCCCTTGATCAGGATCCTTCACCCTGAACTGCTCGACTCTGTGCTTCGGTTAGATACCAGGCCACTTCGACTAAAAGCATCTGCTAACCAAATAAACATAGATGAAGAGAATAAAGTGATTGTCCTAAAAGAAAAGTGTCTGTCTAAATTAGCTTCAGCAAACTTCACCACAGAATCACAGAGTACGAACACTGACCTGAGGTTTGTTCTGTGCGTCTAATCATTAGGATATGAAGTCAAGTTCTGATTTTTAGATGAATAAATATAATTAGGTATCAATTAGTAAAATATACAGGCTACAATATCCTCCAGAACTATTGGCACCTTTCATAAAAATGAGCAAATTGATCACATAAAATAAAATTCAAGTCAAACAACGGGAGAATTTTTTTTATCTTTGTTCTAACTAAAAAAAATCATTCTCATCATTTCTCACTATTCCTCATTCTGATTGGTCAGAAGGTGTGGATTAATTCCATAACAGCAGCTCTGTCAGTATTAATGTGGTGATTTTTGTTTCTGTAAGAAGACATTTAATTTAAGGTTTAATTTATGGAAGGAGTCTCCAGTGTCAGCACTTTGTAACAGTCAGTAACTTTTCCTACATCTTCAGGACACAGTTTACTCTTTTTGCGGTTTCTCAGTAACATGAAAAGCTGAAACATTAAATGCAACAATAAAAGGATAAAAATTATGACATGTTCTTTAATAAATAATAATAAAAATCTAATCATTTTTTAAATGATTTATTATGTATTCATTGTAGTTTTGTGGATGTTCCATAACAGTAAATCTAAGTATAAATGGATAAATGATATGACGTATGTTTCATTAATAAATAAAAAATTGTAGCATTGGTGGATCGCTGTGGTATAAGAGAAATAAAACACATATGATGTGCTACGGGATAATGATCAACGATAAGATGGTAATGGTAACTCCACTTCATCATACTACCCCATCGTTGAATATTTTCCTATAACAGAACCACACCCTGTGTTTTATTCTTTTCTAAGCTTATGGTGGCTGTGTGTATACTTATATTAAGTTCATTGTACTAATTTTAAAAAAAAATGGAGGTAATTCGAGGATTTTAATCATCATATAGATGTCAGCTGTATAACAAAATACCAAGATGCGTTGACATCCTAATTTCTTTCTATCACTCTATCACTGTTCCGCTCTACTTTCGCATTTGTAATAACATTTAAGAACCAATTTCTTACACACCTAGCCTCATGCAGTTTAAGTCATTTTGCCTGAAGAGACGTAGATGGAATCAGTGCGCTTGTGTTTATATGCGTAGACGTGGCCTGGAGGTGCGCAGAAACAAATCACCAATCACCCTTATCCACTTTAAAAGGCTTTATGCACTTAAAAGGCCTTTTTGAGCCAGCCAGATTGGATGAGCACTCGCTTTTAAGATGTACACTTTGAGCTCTACGGCCGTCCAGACAGCTCCAGCAGATGATAGTCATACTTCATTAGAGGAAAGAGCCCTTGGCCCTGCATGTGAGGAGGACACTTAACTCTCCCCGGGTCACACTCCTGAGAGCAGGAGGAGATTGTGAGGTCAGGGTACTGTTTATCAGGAAGAGCCGTGTTCTAGATCGCTTCATCTTTAAATGCTTAGAGAGAAGAATGAGCACTTTGTGTTAAAGTTGTGCATGTGTAGTAGCGTTAATAACACCGAAGCGTCTTGCAAGGTGAGGAGACAACAACGTAAACATTCTGATAAATGATAAAGGTGTAGCAGCACTTTCACTGATGTCATTTACTGATAAAACGATTTTTTTTAAAGAATTGTCTCAATTTTTGAGGAAAATTGCCATTTAAACCTCTTGCAAGGACTTCAAAAGGAGTAATCAGGAACTCAGCGGGGACTTAATTCGGGTCAGTGGATCTTGATACCAGTGTAATTTCCATGCAATACTGGTCAGAACAGGAAAATTGTGTCTAGTGTAGTTTTACTGTCTAGCTACACTCTTAGAACATTTACATCATTACATTATGTACGTATCACTTATCCAAGTAGAACCATTTTAGGAGACTAAGAACTTTTAATTATCCAATGAACCTTTAAAAACCTTTAAAGTGTACCAAGTACCACGATACCTGAATGTTAAATGCCCGACAGATTCTAGTTATTAAGAAGAAAATATCAGTCTGCTGTGGAGCATATAAATCATTTTTATTCGCGTATACAAGATTTATCATGCTGGTACTCAAAATGTAGTAATGTTCTTTGGATGTTCCTCAGCAGAACCCTTAAAGTATTTATGTAGAACCCTGTTTTCCTATCTGAAAGGGTTTCAAATTGAACTATTTCAGAATGCTAAGATTGCGCAACTGTCCACTGAACCCTTAAAGCACCAAACACCAAGAAGTTAAACTCCTGACAGGTTCTAAGAAAATAAAGAGCAATTACATTAGAGTTTGTTCCAGGCATTTAATACACCAGTTAATACATCCATTCTTGGATAAAGGGTTCTTTAAGGGACTCGTGCATGCTTTTTAGAAAGCTAAGAGCCAGTATCTATACAAAGAACCTTTTGAAGAACCATATTTCTTTTAATATACATGTGTAAATTTCTGGATGAGCAAAAAAATTAGGTCTTTGAGGGTTTGTTGGATAATTACAGGTTCTTAGTTTTGGGAAAAGGGTTCTACTAAAAGCTTTTCTGATGGGAAAACACTTAGCTGTAGGGTTCTACAAAGAACCTTTGAAGGACAACCAAAGAGCCCTTACAAGTTTTAAATTATCTAAGAGTGTAGAAATCGTACCGTGTTTCAGTGGTTTAACGTTTGTTTGATTTGAACATGTATGTTTTTTATGTTTACGGTTATGTTTAAAGGGGTTCTTAAAGGGTTCTTTAATGTTTCATTGGATAATTAAGGGTTCCTAAAACTTGAAACCTGTTCTGATTGGATAACTTCTCGTTTTAGGGTTCTACAAAGCACAAAAGACAACTGGTGAATACTTTAGGGTTTTAAATTTTCCAAGAATGTATCATGTATCTGAACACGTTTCAGTGGTGGAATTTATGTGAATATGAAAAATATTACCATTAATGATTGTATTATTATATTATTATTAACAGACAATAAATAGTGGTCATATAAAAGCACTGTTAAGAAACAAGAAACAAGTAAAAATGACTTGACTGAATTTATAAATTCTTAATTCAGATTTAATAAAAAGTATTAATGAAACAGAATGTATTTCCACTTTAGTTATATACAGGAATGATTGCTGTATATTCATAGATGTATTTAATATAACCGAGCTGCATGCTTTTTCTAATCCATGATGGTGTTCTTGATGATTAATATAACTTGAAGATACTCAAGCACATAACTGATGACATTTTTTACAGGCAGTAGGTTAAAATCTTTGGCTTATGCCAACAGAAATTCTAGGGTTTATATTTCAAACCATAACTACAAATATTTTCATTTTATTCTCAATAAAACAGCTTGCCAAAACATTTTTCAAATTTCTGTGTTTAAGCTTTGGCCTGATTCTATCATGCATTTTAATTTATTTTGTGTGCACTTGGAGATATTGGAATATTTCTCTTTCTTGATGAACTAAGCTCATAACCGTAATTAAAAGTCTTGATATATTTACAGACAAATGAATCTTCCTTACACAAAATCCAGCTTGAAATATTTTAAAGCTGAAATTATTCTGACAAATTTTAAGCACTGAAATTATTCCTGAATTACATTTCCTATGTACAAAAGACAAGCCAGGCATTGACTGATCTCCTCTTTCACTGTTTTATAAAGATGTGTATCTCTGACCTCCCTGTCTCTAATGAAAGTGTGAAGCCTAACAAGCAGCAGCTCTCTCCTACTACATGACATCTTACACCCTCTCTCTCTGGCCTCCCGAATAAAATAATTCTGCCAAGGAAGCAATAACACATTGACATAATTCTCAGCAGATGTGAGCGTGCCTCGGCAAGTTAACAAGGTCCACGGGGAGGGCCGAGAGCCGCCGCTATAGCAGTGTGAGCTGGTGGGCTGGGAAGAGATGAGATGGACCATGGAGATTTGGGAACAGTTCTGGAGTTCACTCAGGTACCTGGCACATAGTGTTAACTTTGATTGTAACTTTAATTGTGAGTCGACCTTGTGGAACCTTTTGGGCTTTTTTTTTTTTTTTTTCGACTGTTGATCCTGTGAGCGTAAATTGATTTAATACTCAAGGAAGGAAACATTAGAGAAGGAATGTGATGCTGTGTAAGTCATTCCATGCTTGTGTTATTCATAAGGTACCCTATATATTAACCATAAGCTTTGTTATTCTTTAGCCATAAGCTTTGAAAAGAGGTGCTAATATTTAGTTTCCCTCTAACTTTCCATTCAAATTATAAATGTAAACACCTGCATAGACTTTTTATACCTTTCGTGTATGTAGTGTATCTTTAAAGCTTTACTCTGAAAGGTAATTACAGTCCAAACTGTACACTATTTCCACATTTTCATGTTAAGGATACATATTAAAGGTAGAAAAGGTAAAGGTAGCACTCAAACAACAAGGTAACGTACAGTTTAACACCCTTAACTACATGTGTGTACATGTGTAGTGTTTATGAGAACACTGTGGCTCGTCATACACTCTCTTGTCCCTCTGGAGGAACCCTTAGAGGTTCCTGTGAACCATATTACAGAGTGTTTCCCTATTAGAAAGGTTTCCAAGTAGAACCTTTTTGTAAGAACCCTTAATTATCCCGTGAACCCTTAAATCACCCTTTTTCTAAAAGCCAGTTTAAATAAGTGTTTGAGGTGTTAGGAAGAACATAATGACTAATAATTTGGAGTTTGCACTTAAAACATATACTCTTAGAAAAAAGGGGTTTCTTTAAAGGTTCTTTAATTGAATAGTAATAATAATAATAATAATAATAATAATAATAATAATAATAATAATAACCTTTTAAGAACCCTTAATTATACAAAGAACCATTTTTCAATTAATGTGTGTATGTGGAATTGTATGTATGAGCAGGAATATGATATTTTGTTATTAGATTATTCATGTCTTTGTGTGTCTAGTTGTATTAGTCAGTGGTGTTAAATGGAGGGGCCTCATCCTTCAAATAAACACATTCAGTCCCTTTTAGTGTGCTCTAACAATTACTCTTCTCTAAATTAGGCTACATTGCCTAAATTATGTCGTTTTTTATAGCTTTTAATAATGTTTTGTGTTTTTTTCTATATGTACAAAAAACACATATATAGCATTACTGCTGTGGTAATGCTATCAATGTTCATAATCTATATAAACTGGTATAATAGTAATTTGAATAAATTA